>NW_028170153.1:182500-240000 GCF_963971535.1 Notolepis coatsorum
GTTCTTTCCCTGCAGCGGGTACAGAGTAGGTAACTGAGGGAAGCGGCGTGAGTGTATTGTTAGTCTGTTTGTCCTTCTGTATCAGGCTTCAAATCTCAACTGACACTTTCTAGTCTCAAAGAATTTCAATGGAGTGCCGCATAGTTCATAGATAGAGCCTATAATAAACGCAAGACCATAACAGTTAAAGATATTAGAATATGAGTCCAAGGGGTAGTTGATGCAAGACCATAACAGTTAAAGATATTAGAATATGAGTGCAAGGGGTAGTTGATGCAAGACCATAACAGTTAAAGATATTAGAATATGAGTGCAAGGGGTAGTTGATGCAAGACCATAACAGTTAAAGATATTAGAATATGAGTGCAAGGGGTAGTTGATGCAAGACCATAACAGTTAAAGATATTAGAATATGAGTGCAAGGGGTAGTTGATGCAAGACCATAACAGTTAAAGATATTAGAATATGAGTGCAAGGGGTAGTTGATGCAAGACCATAACAGTTAACCTCTTTAGCCCGGAGCCCTATTTTCTGAAAATCCGCCTAAAATACATACCTAAGTAAATGGAATATTGCTCCACTTCTACAAGGCCATTTGCATATTCTTGGTATCTAGGGACATCTATGGACCTCAGTGAATGTATTCCCAGTGTCAGATATATTGTGTCTATTACTAGGCCTGCTTAAGTTGTGATGAAACAAAGGAGAATATGAACTATGATTTTTCTTTGCATCGTTCAGTACCTTCTTGAGATCATGTGTACAAAAAATCTAAGGACATGAATAAAAGGAAGATGATTAAACAGAAGGTTCTGTAGATACAGTACTGAATTATCCCATCCAGACCAATGCAATTTGAAATATTATTATAGAATATAGAATAGCAGGCTTATAAATTACCTTATTATAGCCAATTCGCAACTTTATATATATATACAATACATATATTATCTTTCAAATGACCAAGTTCAATTTGGATTTAGTATCACCAGGCGTGCATAAGAACAGATAATGAAATCTACTGTAATCTACTGTACTTTTTTATTTTGATCAGGGTGCAACCGTTTTGAAACAATTTCAAATCTAATTGTTGCTGCATGCTAAAAATAGGCAAGAGAAACTAACTGCACTGTCAATATGTCAATAACGTTAAGTGTTTATTATCCCGAATAATAAGAGATATAATTTTTTGTATATATGTGTCAAAACTGTGAAATCTCATAATTCAGCTACAGTGGGGAGTCCATTTGTGTGTATGTGTAGTGTGACTGCCAGACAAATGCCAATCCTAAGCTCTGGGAGGAGTAGTATTGTGAAAAAGTGGTGGAATAATAATAAAGAAGAATAGATACAATAGATGACAAGAGTGTGTGACCTTGTAACAAGCGTTACTTTATGAAGAAGAGGTCAAGGTGCTGTTAAATTATGTGTGGGCCCAATATGTTAAGATATGCTAATGTCAGCATATATGGGTCACTTGACCTTTAAGATCCCAGGTGTGGGTGTGGTTAGGGGCGGCCCTAATCCTCAGGGGGCATGGGTGGGTGTGGTTAGGGGCGGTCCTAGCCATCAGGGGGTCAGGTGTGGGCGTGGTTAGGGGCGGTCCTAACCCTTGGGGTCAGGTGTGGGTGTGATTAGGGGCAGGCCTAACCATCAGGGGAACTGGTGTGGGCGTGGTTAGGGGCAGTCCTAACCATCATGGGGCATGTGTGGGTGTGGTTAGGGGCGGTCCTAACCATCAGGGGGTCAGGTGTGGGTGTGGTTAGGGACAGTCCTAACCATCAGGGGGTCAGGTGTGGGTGTAGTTAGGGGTTGTCCTAACGCCAGGGGGGCATTGTGGGTGTGGTTATGGGCGGTCCTAACCCCCAGGGGGCCATGTGTGGGTGTGGTTAGGGGCGGTCCTGCTGATATTGTGAGAGGAAGGAGGGATCAGGCCTCCTAATATATTCTCCAAAACCAAGGACAGTTCAGCTGCAGTCGGTGTTTCCCAGTGGATTACTTTAGTTCTTTTCCTTTTGAAGATGTGGATCAACCCAGGACTGATCTCCTTCTGGACACTCAAAGGGTGGAGTGTGGTTGGACCCTACTGGCTCTAAAGAGCAGGGCTGCATGGTCTGGTAGGCCTGTACATGTATGTTGGTGCTAATGGACTGTAATGCTGACAGGACTGTTCTTATTGGTTTGATATGATTTTGTTGTACAGTATGTTGCTATGTGACGCCCCACTTAGTTTGCTCCTCTTTTTGTGGAATACAACACTTTGAATTTAACACTGTTCCAGTACTCTCATTCTTTATTGCTGACAGGTTTGTTTATTATTTCAAGCGTGTTACAAGCTAAGTCACCTAATAAATTAACAATGCAGATGTAAACCACTGACAAAAATGTGTTTAGAGTTACCTGAGCAGATCACCTCCAGGCTGGAAGAGGAATTATAAGACTCCACTGGTCCTCTACACTCCCTCAGTGCAGACTCAGAGCCAGAACAGACAGGTGTAAACAACCATACAGGTTGTTCAGAACCAACCCTCCATTCTGTTGAAACAGCAAAGCCACATTCCAGCTGCCTGCACACTACAGCTGCTGCCTTCATGGTCCATGATTGTCTCCACCAGTCCTTGTGCGGTCCTACAGGTCTCCAGACTCCCTGGTGGTTGGTCTCCACTCTCCCAGCACAGCGGCTGCCTCCGTCCACCAACCTCACATCATCAGGTTCTGCACAGAAACAAGAGAGAAACGACTACATTAGAGGCATGTTTATCTGTAATTAAAAATGGGATGTCATTACATGTGTTGCTCCTAAATACTAATACAACTGAGATGATAATTGTTGGCCTCCTAGACTGCAGTGTATGTTTAAGGACACCTCCCTGAAATGTGAGAATTGTCTTATTTCACAGAAGCTCCACCATTAAAAACCTCTGCATGTTTTTCATCATTCTCTCTCATTTGATTGTCACGTCAAAGATATGACCAGAATTGCCTTCTTTCATCTTCGTAATATTTAAAACATCTGATCTCTATTAACCCTTGTATGGTGTTTGCATTTATGTTACTCTGGTGGATCGGCAACATTATTGGGATTTTAAAACAATAAATCCAAAAAGAAATTGTAAAAAGTATGACATATGTTAACTTTATCTCAATTACAAGCAATTTAAACGGCATATACTGTATGGTTAATGTTTCCCATTTACCTCTGCTAGATCACAATTATGAATAAAAGTGATATGTTTTTAACTTTTTTTGTGATAAAATGTGATGTCAGTCAAAAGAAAATCCATGATAATCGAGACATTAATTTAATAAATCATGTTTATCTTGAAAAATATGAATGAAATAAGGTGGAAGCAGACAGTGAAGGAACACAGTGAACCTTTTTGTTACATTTCTACCATGTTTGCTTGTTTTCATCAACAATTTCCACAGTCTGGGGTCTAGTTACACCACATATGTAAGATAGATATGTAGGGGTGCACAGTGTGTTCTTTTATATGTTCTTCACAGAAAACGAGACAAGGCCAATGACCAATACTAGGGGTGGAACGGTACACATTCGAACCGTACACTGTTCGGTTCGACCTCCACGGTTTGGGGCATGTGTGTATTGTTTGGTTCAGGGGATGCACAAAAATGTCTTTTTCTTCATTTGGCACAGAGAGGTGAAGCGCCAGCTGATGGCTGCAGCAGCAGGTGCTGAATGAACTATGAAATAGTTGTGGTTATGATATTACCTACAAACTAACCACCACAGAATTAACCACATCATCACTTATGAAAATAGTTGTGGTTATGATATTCTAAACTTTATTTATACCATTTTCAGCTTTTTTGCGGCCACGCAGGACCGAGAGAGAGGGAGAACGGGAGGAGAGGTAGGGAAGACATGCTGCAAATGGTCATTGGGACTGGGAAACAAACCCGGGACGACCTCTTCGCGACTCAGCGAGCTATGTGGTGTGCTACTGGAGCGCCCGTGTGGTTATGATATTACCTACAAACTAACGACCACAGACTTACATTACAAAGCATCACACCTCTGTGCTGCAATGCCAGGTAGTCCCATTCACACAGACGCTGGGGCAAACCAACCCTGGGAATTTCAATATTAACATTTACATTTGATCATTTAGACGAATTTAGACGAATCAGAGGCCGCGCTCCGTGACGCGTTCGAGGATACAGACTGGGACATGTTTAAAGGAAGCGCCAGTGACGTCAGCGAGTACGCTGATACCGTTGTGAGCTACATAACAACAGTGGTAGACAGCATTGTCCTCACAAAGAAGGCGCGGGTTTTCCCAAACCAGAAACCTTGGGTGGACAGCACTATAAGAACAGCCCTAAACTCACGCACCACGGCTTATAACCTGGGCAGAGAGTCAGGAAATATGGAAGAGTACAAGGCTTCAGTCTACACTCTGCGCAAGGCTGTTAAACTTGCTAAGAGGACATATGCTGAGAAACTGGAGACACAAATGGCACAAAACGACACAAGAGGCTTGTGGAGGGGACTGAAGACAATAACTGACTACAAAGTCAGCGCCCCCTCAATGGGGAGCGACGACGCCTCTCTCGCGGACAAACTCAACTCCTTCTACGCTCGGTTCGGTGTAGACAGTGTCGCCGCTAGCCCTCTGGCTAGTGACGTCACTGGCGCACCGGCTGTTGTGGAGGGGGGGGGGCAACCGCGGGGGGGCGGGGGCGCTCTCTCGTTGTCGGAACACAGTGTGAGAAGAGCATTTATGCAGGTGAACACCAGGAAGGCTGCAGGCCCAGATGGTATAACAGGACGCATACTTAAGTCCTGTGCAAACCAGCTTGCCCCGGTGTTCACCGCCATATTCAATCAATCCCTGGCGGAGTCAGTAGTCCCTGCCTGCTTCAAGATGTCTACCATCATCCCTGTACCGAAGAAACCCTCCCCAACATGTCCAAATGATTACAGACCGGTGGCACTCACCTCTGTGGTCATGAAATGTTTCGAGAGGCTGGTCAAGGACCACATTTGTGCCTCTCTCCCCAGTGATATGGACCCTATGCAATGTGCATACAGGACAAACAGGTCCACTGATGACGCGGTCTCCCAGGTACTGCACAGCACTCTCTCCCACCTTGACCGTCAGAAGGGGGGCTATGTGAGACTGTTGTTCATTGACTACAGCTCAGCGTTCAACACCATAGTCCCCACCAGACTGGTGGACAAGCTGATCGAGCTAGGCCTGAGCTCCGCCCTGAGCGCCTGGGTACTGGACTTTCTGAGTGAAAGACCCCAGGCGGTCAGGGTGGGGGGTCAGACCTCCAACACCATCACCCTGAGCATCGGGTCCCCCCAGGGCTGTGTTCTAAGCCCCCTGCTGTACTCACTCTACACACACGATTGTGTGGCCAAGTTCAGCTCCAACTCCATAGTGAAGTTCGCCGACGACACGGTGGTGGTGGGGCTGATCTCGGACAACGACGAGAAGGCCTACCGAGAGGAGGTTGAGGTACTGGAACGTTGGTGCCAGGACAACAGCCTGCTCCTGAACATTGGTAAAACCAAGGAGCTGATCGTGGATTATAGGAGAGGACAGCAGGAGACACACACACCACTGATGATTAACGGGGCTACCGTGGACAGGGTGAGCAGCTTCAAGTACCTGGGGGTCCACATCTCAGAGGACCTGACATGGTCAACACACATAGACACAGTAGTAAAGAAAGCGAAGCAGCGCCTCTACCACCTGAGACAGTTAAGGAAGTTCAGAGTATCGGGGAAGATACTCCAGTCCTTCTACTCAGGAGCTGTAGAGAGCATCTTGACCGGAAACATCACTGCCTGGTATGGGAACAGCACGGCACAGGACAAGAAGGCCCTACAGAGAGTGGTGCGCTCAGCCGAGCGTACCACGGGTATTGCGCTACCTCCCCTGCAGGCTCTATACAACAAGAGGTGCAAATCCAGAGCCTGCAGGATAATGAAAGACCCCCACCACCCCAATAACAGCCTGTTCCAGCTGCTGAGGTCAGGCAGACGCCTGCGAACCCCAGCTACTAGAACGGAGAGGCTTAGGCTAAGCTTCTTCCCCCAGGCCATCAGAGCCTTGAACAATGAACATTGAGAGACACAGAAACTGAACTATCCACACACAAGCACACACAAGCACATACACGACACGCACGCTGAGCACGCTCACACACTAGCAGCCACTTTAACACTCATGCCGCACACGCACACTTATGGCCAGAGGAAAGGCCACTTTAAAGTAGTATAACATCAGGAACAGTGTATTGCACTACTAAAGCTACCTAGCATGTCCTATATGCTCTGTAAATACTAATGTACAGATACCGAGATGGCACACCATGTACCTGTTTATTGCACTGTTATTGGATTCTATTAATATGTTGTACCACTGTATTTTTATTGGATTCTATTATATGTTGTACCACTGTATTGCACATCGTCGCGGGCAAGACCAGCCGCATTTCATTGTATACCTGTATGCCGTGACAATTAAAACTCTTGACTTGACTTGACTTAGCGGACGCTTTTATCCAAAGCGACATACAAATTTTGTACAACAAGACAGCAGGAAGGGTACAACTCTATCAGCTATAGGTTAGTATATTAGGACAAGTGCATGACAGTAAGGTTAGTTAGGGTTAGAGATTATTTTATTTTTCATTTCAGATAATGATTGAAGAAGTGCGTCTTTAGTCGACGCCGAAAGATTGGGCGGGTTTCGGCTGTCCTAACTGTGGTGGGAAGTTTGTTCCACCATTGTGGGGCAAGGACCGAGAATAGGCGACTTCTCTTTGATGACCCTCCCAGAGCTCGGATAGGAGTAGGTCTGAGGCACCCAGAAGATGCAGAGTGTAGGGGTCTTGAGGGTGTGTAGTTAGAGACTATTGACCGGAGGTAGGCGGGAGCCATACCCTTCGCTGCAGGCCGAGATCCGCTCAGAGACGTGGATGGGGAAGGAAAGAGAGGAAGAGTTGAGTATCATTGGCATAGCAATGATACGAGAAGGCATGAGACGTGATAATGTTACCCAGAAATTTAGTGTAGAGGGAGAGGAGAAGGGGTCCAAGGGCCGAGCCCTGGGGGACACCCGTCCGCACGGGGCGGGTGGCAGACAGGGTCCCTCTCCATGACACTTGGTAGGAGCGACGCGAGGAGGATCTGATGGTTGACTGTGTCGAAGGCTATACCTGGTGCCGGCATAATGCTGCATCAACTTTCACCCCCCATTCCGAGTTCATACCTCAAATACTCAATATTAAATCAGCTTGATTGGGACATACCTATATTTCTTTTTATTCAAAAAATTAAATAAGGTTTTGAATATAGTCAGTAAATAAATAAATGAAAAGACTATACCAGTTATATCATTATTAAAAGTGTAAATCATAATTAAACCAATGAGTAATTCATAATGTTTTCCATACCTGAGCAGGTGAGGCCAACAGTCTTGCCAGGTGAGCTGGTGTTTCTATCTGAGTCTGAGGTGACACAGTCCATGATATCGGACTCGTTGCCTTTACACTGGAGTTCTTTGGTCCCGATTGGAGCCTCTCCTTCTCCATAGAGCGCCCCCTGGGCCCCACAGCCAAGCTGCCTACAAACCACCTCTGCATCCTGCTTGTCAAAGTCAGCTTCAGATAGTGACCTCCACGCCTGATCAGACTTCATCTCCACTCTGCCTGAACACAGACCAGATCCATTCACAAGCCTCACAGACTCTGTACACACACACACACACACACACACACACACACACACACACACACACACACACACACACACACACACACACACACACACACACACACACACACACACACACACACACACACACACACACACACACACACACACACACACACACACACACAGTCAGAGAGAGAAAAAAAGAGTCAGAAACAGAGAGTGAGAGCAGAGCATGTCTGCAGAGTGTAGTACCAAATGGATACATTGAGGAATAAAAAAAAGGAATTAAAAACAGACTAGACACAGCGGATCAATTTAGCTGCTTTACATATTGAGCGTCATTATGTCAAATGTCCTATGTCACTGGTAATACCAGTGTTGTCATGAGTTTATTTGTCAGCAATTCACATCAGCCATCTGGTGTCATACAACGGAAGGTTATGTATATAACCTAGTTCTATGAGTTAAATGGTGCGCTCAGCACCTGTTCTGCACTGTACTTCACTTCGTGCACGAGTACTGAATAAAAAAATTCCACCATGTACCTTTACATCCCAACATCCGTCTGACCACACCCCCTTCTGATTACCTTCATAAGCAGGTGTGTGGTCACCTACTCGCCTCCTTCCCAAACTTTCACCACAAGGCGAGATCAAGGGCCGCAGCGGCGTCCAGGTGCTGAGCGCACCATTTAACTCATAGAACTAGGTTATATACATAACCTTCCGTTCTATGACGTTAATGGATTGCTCAGCACCTGTTCTGCAACAGGGGCTGAGCGGGAGCCATAGCCCGACCAATGTACCCCGCTGAGGCCCCCCACAACCATCAGACCGGGGAGGACCGAGCCCCCCCGACCCTCCCTAATGGAGGATACCCCCCCTATTGGAGGTTCACGGGAGGGCGACGGATCCAACCGTGCGAAGAGGCACTCAAGCAACCCAACGCACAGGGTGAGCAGACCGTGGCTTGACCCCACAACTACACACACGCACAACCCGCATGCCACCCGGGAACGAACGAGGGAACCTCGTTACTGCCCCCAAAATCACGGGGTCAAGAGCAAACCCAACCCCGTGGCAAGGCCGTAGCAGCGGAGCGCGAAGGCAGACCCAGACCCACTGAAGGGACTGGATCCCCTGGAAAACGGGGGCCCGGAGAGGTCAATGATGCCAGGCATCAAGACCCCACCAGGTGGTCACTTAGTGACACCGCCCCCCACATCGCCAGCGTATTCGGATAAGGCCCCTCCAAGAGCGGGCCCTTTCCCCCCAATAGCACACCGCCTGGCATACTGACCCTGCAGAACAGGCAGTCAGCATGGCTGTAAGCACTCAAAAGGTTAACCAACGGAAGCAGGCAGCGTACCGGGGAAACCAGGCAACAGGCTGTAACCTGAGCCTGGAGCACTGCGGACGAGACAGGCGCCAAAGGAGTCAGCTGGAACAGCCCTCCCGGTGGAAGGTGCGGACGCTGGCGTTGTTGATCACCATGACGAAGCCTCCATTAAAAAAAACCCACCCAGAGGGGTCGAGGCAGAGAAGGCTGACATGATTGGCAGACGTCATGAACGTGCAGGGGCACACTCAACCGGGTAACCCGGGAGTTGACACTGCTCCAACACACCAGGGAATCAACCACCCTCTTGGTACCGACGGTGGTTGTTCCTATAACCCCTCAAGAAAAAACTCCAAAACACACCTGCGGGCATACACTGGCTATACCGCAGTACAAGTGTTTCAGTTTTCAAAAAAGGGTTATCCCAGGCCTACGGTATCAACAAAACTTTACTTCGGACCGGACCCGGCGGCCCGGGAAGCACACAGGGTTACCAGAGGAGGTCCAGAAGACCACCCCAACAGCCCCCTCCCCGCCATGCGGGAGAGAGGTGCGAAAAAGAGAACCAGCCCCTCATGATAGTGCCAGGTACAAAGTACCCAACAAGGGTTTCTACAACGCATAACCTTGTGACGCCCCGGGCCGACCTGACCTTTTTCCCCCTGGAAAAAAGCCCAAGTCCCTCAGGGTACCAGAACAGCAGATCTACATCCCCGGCGGACAAACGGGTTAACTGACCTGGACCAGCGTGACCAGAACCAGTCCCGTGCCCTAACCACGCCGACATGCCTACTCCAGGAGAAGGGGCAGATATGCGTGTTGATCTAAAACATGAAAAGAGGGCGCCACCCAGACGGGCCGGTGTGAACCGCGCTCGGTGGCCCACCCCAAGGGCGTGAGACCCCTCTACATATGTCCAGATCCATTCCGTTATCATCCCCCAGATATGAACAAGAATCCGTCGAGAACCAGTAACAGGTTGTCGGAAGAGGACAAAACCCCCATCCCAGTTGCTTTATAAAAACGCTGTTTTAACCACAAGCAACCAAGGCGTACTAGCTATCCGCATGATCTAAGCGTGCATCGGGACACAACCACATCAATGAACAGGCTATTTAGACCTTTCAGTGAATCCCCAAGGCGCCCAGGGGAAACGACAAGAGGGGTGTGGTGCTTCCTATACTCCAACTCTTTTTATTAAAAAGAAGGAAGCACCAACAGACATGAATCCCATTTACACAGCCGAGGGTAAAAACTGTTTACATTTTTACATCCAGTCACCCCTATCACAGAGGACTTCAGACTGAATTCCCCAGAGAGCCTTCCCACGTGAGTCGTAGAATGAAAAAGCCATGGTAACTACGAGTCATGTGACCAACTGTCTAGTTACACATAAAATCGAGCATAGTGGACCCGTAAGTCCTACGCTCTATCCCGACACTTTGACACAACAGATTGTACGTAAAGATCCAACTCACGGAAGCCATCGTCATAGCAACGTGCGTAGTGAAGTATGCCATGACGGGGGGAAACCCAACACTCAACGCCTGTTTTTAATAGGAGCAGAGTCAGGGCAACCCTTTCCCCCCCCCCCCCCCCCCCCCCTCCCTGCCAAGTCGCCTAACGATTTGGCCCCGACTGGCCCAACAGGAGATGAGTAAACCCCCCTGACCAATCAGAAGAGGGAAGGAGGGGTTTATTCGGCACCCCCTCACAAACCCTTCCCCCTGCACACAATAACAACTGTAGCATATGATACCTTTGGTAGAATGCTAATGAAATAGCGCAAGCTAATACAATGCACGCTACCCACAGATAACTGTGAACAGGGTTTACAACAAAACCAAGTCGCGTGTGTGTGTGAATCCTACACCCGCATCCCATGTTGTACATAGAAAAACACTGATAGAGAGAGCGAACGGCTGGGCCGTGGAACGTGTGTATACGAGCATTACTGCAACTAACACAATAGTGTTGTAGCTCAATATTACTTGTGTAAGCAATAGACCATACAACTAGCCTCTACCTGCATGTGGAGTGTCAGGCCGAGGTAGAAACCTTTCTATACAACTCGTACACCTTACTGTAAATTGTACCTAAATTGTACCTCATCCCATTTCTGCTTTGCACTATATAGTACTGTACATTAGTACACTGCATAGTATTGTATATTATATGGTAACTCAGTTATGTCTATTCTGCATCGAACATTGTACATATGTCTATACTGAACACTGTGACCTCATTTTCTACTTCTAAATTACATGCTATACTATGTTATTTGATACTATCTTGTCTAGCACAGTCTCTGGAGCGTAACAGTAAGAAGTATTTTGTATGAAAGTATTCTGTACTTCTGTATGACAACTATTAAAGAAACTTGAACTTAAACTATAACCGAGTGTAGGCTGCAGACCTTGCTTAAGCTCATAACACGAACGCAACCCTTCTATCAATGTATACTAGTGAAGATTCACACTTTGCAACCTCATCATATGTTTTGGTGAAAAAACACACAGTTTGTTAACAAAAAATACAGTCCCCCTTTAGAGGGGACTTTTTATTTTTGAACAAAATTATATGAGAGGCCGGGGAGGGAATTAACAGAGGGGACCACAGGGGAAAAAAAGTCACTGGACTAGCGAGCCGCTTGGGATTTGCCACCCCGGGAAGCCCCGGAGGGACGGTAGACAATCGGCGGCTGGTCACGGCGATCCCTACCGTCTCCTCCAGGCGCAGATGGGCCGGCTGCAGCAGCGGCGCCCTCTCTCCTCCTGGCCTTCTTCGAAGGGCCAGCAGTGGCGGTGGTATCAGAAGCAATCAGGGCGGAGGAAGCTCGACGACGTGCCAGCCGTCTGACTCCACCAGCGATGTCGGGAGGGGGAAAATGAGGTTGAAGCACGGAGCGTTCCTCCTTCATTTCTCTGCACGTCGAGGTCATCAACTGCAGGGCCTTCCCGAACAGTCCAGCATCGGAGAGGGTGGCCGTTAGAAGAAGACCTCTCTTCTTCTCCGGCACACGGGCCTGCTCCAGCCAAAGGTGGCGCTGGGTTAGAGTCGCCAGGGCTCGCACTTTCCCAGCGGCTATGGCCTGCAGCTGAGTCAGATGCAGGACAGCTCCTGCCGCCTGGGTGAGCTGGTCATGTTGGACATCACTCAGCTCCATGCCGCCCGTCAATATCCCGGATATGAATCTTGCCAGCTGCGCGACGTTAGACGCGGCAGCCAGAGATTGTGTTCCAGAGATGAATGACTGGTCGCTCCAATAAGCCAACCGCCTTGCCGATTTCCCTTGAGGAACCGGCTTGCGTAACGGCTCCCACACCACCTCCGGACAGAGGAGAGCGGCCATCGGCCTATCAAGCCATGGCACGCCCTCTCTCATACCTTCGACCAAACCCACCACCCGCGTAACTTGTACGTAGGCGGGGGTGAGGCCAATGATGTGGGACACAACCTGGCCCCGACGAACATAGGCCCCCATTGAGGGGAAAAATGGGTAGACAACGTCCACCCCTCTCACCGGGCGACGCTGCCAGAGATGACCTATTAGATCATCAGGGACAGGAACAGGCAGTGGCTGCGGCAGCGGCACAACGTTTGCAACGGCCGCCACCGCCATAAGCTCGGGAAACAAAGCCTGCAGTTCGCCCTGCAGACTTTCCTCCACCGAGCCCGCATCCCTCACATGCAGCAGGCTACGACTGGTCAAGGAGCCACATTCCGATGTGGCTGATAGTAGGGCATCCTGCCGACGAGTCAGAGGGTCTTCCCCGACGTCTTCAAACAAGGCGCCCCAAGGAGACATTTCACCCCCCTCCAGTGTTACCTGGACGGGCGGGATACATGCCTCCACCGGGCCTTCAAATAAGAACCCGTCTGCCTCTACCATGTAATCCTCTGTTTCCATCAGGCAGGTAGAGACCGACGCATCCTCACTGGGCTCCAGCAATTCACCAAACCCAGGCTGTTCACGTCTGCAAGCCACCATCTTGCGACGGGAGCGAGCAGACGCAAAAGGTTTGCGTCTCAAATCCTCTGGAACCAAAGGAACCGGCCGCTCAACAGCGGACTATTCCCCGGAAACAGAGGAACCAGAGCCATGACCAGGCCATCGCAGAGGCGACGGCACCGGTGCACCAGCTCCTTGGAGAGGCAAACTACCCATCGGACGCCTACCGGGCGTGGCTGTCAACCACGAGAGAGGCAACAGCCCCGCACCAGAACGCACGACGGAGGCGGAAATGGAGAACCGCTGGTGGAGAGTGGCTCTGCGACTCTCCGAAGTAGACATTATGACTTAGATTTTTCTATCGAATATTTATGAGAGAAGAAAAAAATAAGCACAATGTAAACACGTCTCAACTATCTTCAGCTAACAACCTCGTCAAGTGGGGATCTACCGAAGGCACTTCCTTGTGGTGAAAGTGAAGAAGGAGGCGAGTAGGTGACCACACACCTGCTTATGAAGGTAAGCGGAAGGGGGTGTGGTCAGACGGATGTTGGGATGTAAAGGTACATGATGGAATTTTTTTATTCAGTGCTCGTGCACGAAGTGAAGTACAGTGCAGAACAGGTGCTGAGCAATCCATTAACGTCATAGAACGGATGTATTGATTTTAAATGCTCAAGAATGTTTTCTAATTACTCTGTTGCACTTGACTATGTTAATGTATGCTACCACTGAAATGCATGGCAATGTATTTAACAGAAAGTATTATGATTAGAACTATTAAAAAAAATATTTTCTTTAAATATATTTAAAATATTTGTCATATTGACCTGCTGAATCCGATTTGACAAAACTACCTGTAGGACTGCTGTAACACTACATGTATGACTGCTGTAAAACTACCTGTAGGACTGCTGTAAAATTACCTGTATGACTGCTGTAAAACTACCTGTAGGACTGCTGTTAAAACTACCACTGCTGTAAAACTACCTGTAGGACTGCTGTTAAAACTACCTGTAGGACTGCTGTTAAAACTACCTGTAGGACTGCTGTCAAAACTACCTGTAGGACTGCTGTCAAAACTACCTGTAGGACTGCTGTCAAAACTACCTGTAGGACTGACATCAAAACTACCTGTAGGACTGCTGTAAAACTACCTGTACGACTGCTGTAAAACTACCTATAGGACTGACATCAAAAGTACCTGTAGGACTGACATCAAAACTACATGTAGGACTGCTGTCAAAACTACCTGTAGGACTGCTGTAAAAACTACCTGTAGGACTGTTGTCAAAACTACCTGTAGGACTGCTGTCAAAACTACCTGTAGGACTGACATCAAAACTACCTGTAGGACTGCTGTAAAACTACCTGTACGACTGCTGTAAAACTACATGTAGGACTGCTGTTAAAACAACATGTAGGACTGCTGTTAAAACTACCTGTAGGACTGCTGTAAAACTACCTGTAGGACTGACATCAAAACTACCTGTAGGACTGCTGTCAAAACTACATGTAGGACTGCTGTAAAAACTACCTGTAGGACTGCTGTCAAAACTACCTGTAGGACTGCTGTAAAACTACCTGTAGGACTGACATCAAAACTACCTGTAGGACTGCTGTCAAAACGACCTGTAGGACTGCTGTTAAAACTACCTGTAGGACTGCTGTAAAACTACCTGTAGGACTGACATCAAAACTACCTGTAGGACTGCTGTTAAAACTACCTGTAGGACTGCTGTAAAACTACCTGTAGGACTGACATCAAAACTACCTGTAGGAGTGCTGTAAAACTACCTGTAGGACTGCTGTAAAAACTACCTGTAGGATTGCTGTAAAACTACCTGTAGGACTGACATCAAAACTACCTGTAGGACTGCTGTAAAACTAACTGTAGGACTGCTGTAAAACTACCTGTAGGACTGCTGTTAAAACTACCTGTAGGACTGCTGTCAAAACGAACTATAGGACTGACATCAAAACTACTTGTAGGACTGCTGTAAAACTACCTGTAGGACTGCTGTAAAACTACCTGTAGGACTGCTGTTAAAACAACATGTAGGACTGCTGTTAGAACTACCTGTAGGACTGCTGTAAAACTACCTGTAGGACTGACATCAAAACAACCTGTAGGACTGCTGTCAAAACGACCTGTAGGACTGACATCAAAACTACCTGTAGGACTGCTGTAAAACTACCTGTAGGACTGCTGTCAAACTACCTGTAGGATTGCTGTAAAACTACCTGTAGGACTGACATGAAAACTACCTGTAGGACTGCTGTAAAACTACCTGTAGGACTGCTGTAAAACTACCTATAGGACTGCTGTAAAACTACCTGTAGGACTGACATCAAAACTACCTGTAGGACTGCTGTCAAAACGATCTGTAGGACTGACATCAAAACTATCTGTAGGACTGCTGTAAAACTACCTGTAGGACTGACATCAAAACTACCTGTAGGACTGCTGTTAAACTACCTGTAGGAATGCTGTCAAAACTACCTGTAGGATTGCTGTAAAACTACCTGTAGGACTGACATGAAAACTTCATGTGGGACTGCTGTCAAAACTACCTGTAGGACTGCTGTAACACTACCTGTAGGACTGACATCAAAACTACCTGTAGGACTGCTGTCAAAACGACCTGTAGGACTGCTGTTAAAACTACCTGTAGGACTGCTGTAAAACTACCTGTAGGACTGACATCAAAACTACCTGTAGGACTGCTGTAAAACTACCTGTAGGATTGCTGTAAAAACTACCTGTAGGATTGCTGTAAAACTACCTGTAGGACTGACATCAAAACTACCTGTAGGACTGCTGTAAAACTACCTGTAGGACTGCTGTAAAACTACCTGTAGCATTGCTGTAAAACTACCTGTAGGACTGACATCAAAACTACCTGTAGGACTGCTGTCAAAACTACCTGTAGGACTGCTGTAAAACTACCTGTAGGACTGACATCAAAACTACCTGTAGGACTGCTGTCAAAACGACCTGTAGGACTGACATCAAAACTACCTGTAGAACTGCTGTAAAACTACCTGTAGAACTGCTGTCAGACTACCTATAGGACTGACATCAAAACGACCTGTAGGACTGACATCAAAACTACATGTAGGACTGCTGTAAAAACAACCTGTAGGACTGCTGTCAAAACTACCTGTAGGACTGCTGTAAAACTACCTGTAGGACTGACATCAAAACTACCTGTAGGACTGCTGTCAAAATGACCTGTAGGACTGACATAAAAACTACCTGTAGGACTGACATCAAAACTACCTGTAGGACTGCTGTAAAACTACCTGTAGGACTGCTGTAAAACTACCTGTAGGACTGACATCAAAACTACCTGTAGGACTGCTGTAAAACTACCTGTAGGATTGCTGTAAAACTACCTGTAAGACTGACATCAAAACTACCTGTAGGACTGCTGTCAAAAATACCTGTAGGACTGCTGTAAAACTACCTGTAGGACTGCTGTCAAAACTACCTGTAGGACTGCTGTTAAAACTACCTGTAGGACTGCTGTAAAACTACCTGTAGGACTGACATCAAAACTACCTGTAGGACTGCTGTTAAAACTACCTGTAGGACTGATGTAAAACTACCTGTAGGACTGACATCAAAACTACCTGTAGGAGTGCTGTAAAACTACCTGTAGGACTGCTGTAAAAACTACCTGTAGGATTGCTGTAAAACTACCTGTAGGACTGACATCAAAACTACCTGTAGGACTGCTGTAAAACTAACTGTAGGACTGCTGTAAAACTACCTGTAGGACTGCTGTTAAAACTACCTGTAGGACTGCTGTCAAAACGAACTATAGGACTGACATCAAAACTACTTGTAGGACTGCTGTAAAACTACCTGTAGGACTGCTGTAAAACTACCTGTAGGACTGCTGTTAAAACAACATGTAGGACTGCTGTTAGAACTACCTGTAGGACTGCTGTAAAACTACCTGTAGGACTGACATCAAAACAACCTGTAGGACTGCTGTTAAAACTACCACTGCTGTAAAACTACCTGTAGGACTGCTGTTAAAACTACCTGTAGGACTGCTGTCAAAACGACCTGTAGGACTGACATCAAAACTACCTGTAGAACTGCTGTAAAACTACCTGTAGAACTGCTGTCAGACTACCTATAGGACTGACATCAAAACGACCTGTAGGACTGACATCAAAACTACATGTAGGACTGCTGTAAAAACAACCTGTAGGACTGCTGTCAAAACTACCTGTAGGACTGCTGTAAAACCACCTGTAGGACTGACATCAAAACTACCTGTAGGACTGCTGTCAAAATGACCTGTAGGACTGACATCAAAACTACCTGTAGGACTGACATCAAAACTACCTGTAGGACTGCTGTAAAACTACCTGTAGGACTGCTGTAAAACTACCTGTAGGACTGACATCAAAACTACCTGTAGGACTGCTGTAAAACTACCTGTAGGATTGCTGTAAAACTACCTGTAAGACTGACATCAAAACTACCTGTAGGACTGCTGTCAAAAATACCTGTAGGACTGCTGTAAAACTACCTGTAGGACTGCTGTCAAAACTACCTGTAGGACTGCTGTTAAAACTACCTGTAGGACTGCTGTAAAACTACCTGTAGGACTGACATCAAAACTACCTGTAGGACTGCTGTTAAAACTACCTGTAGGACTGCTGTAAAACTACCTGTAGGACTGACATCAAAACTACCTGTAGGAGTGCTGTAAAACTACCTGTAGGACTGCTGTAAAAACTACCTGTAGGATTGCTGTAAAACTACCTGTAGGACTGACATCAAAACTACCTGTAGGACTGCTGTAAAACTAACTGTAGGACTGCTGTAAAACTACCTGTAGGACTGCTGTTAAAACTACCTGTAGGACTGCTGTCAAAACGAACTATAGGACTGACATCAAAACTACTTGTAGGACTGCTGTAAAACTACCTGTAGGACTGCTGTAAAACTACCTGTAGGACTGCTGTTAAAACAACATGTAGGACTGCTGTTAGAACTACCTGTAGGACTGCTGTAAAACTACCTGTAGGACTGACATCAAAACAACCTGTAGGACTGCTGTTAAAACTACCACTGCTGTAAAACTACCTGTAGGACTGCTGTTAAAACTACCTGTAGGACTGCTGTCAAAACGACCTGTAGGACTGACATCAAAACTACCTGTAGAACTGCTGTAAAACTACCTGTAGAACTGCTGTCAGACTACCTATAGGACTGACATCAAAACGACCTGTAGGACTGACATCAAAACTACATGTAGGACTGCTGTAAAAACAACCTGTAGGACTGCTGTCAAAACTACCTGTAGGACTGCTGTAAAACTACCTGTAGGACTGACATCAAAACTACCTGTAGGACTGCTGTCAAAATGACCTGTAGGACTGACATCAAAACTACCTGTAGGACTGACATCAAAACTACCTGTAGGACTGCTGTAAAACTACCTGTAGGACTGCTGTAAAACTACCTGTAGGACTGACATCAAAACTACCTGTAGGACTGCTGTAAAACTACCTGTAGGATTGCTGTAAAACTACCTGTAAGACTGACATCAAAACTACCTGTAGGACTGCTGTCAAAAATACCTGTAGGACTGCTGTAAAACTACCTGTAGGACTGCTGTCAAAACTACCTGTAGGACTGCTGTTAAAACTACCTGTAGGACTGCTGTAAAACTACCTGTAGGACTGACATCAAAACTACCTGTAGGACTGCTGTTAAAACTACCTGTAGGACTGCTGTAAAACTACCTGTAGGACTGACATCAAAACTACCTGTAGGAGTGCTGTAAAACTACCTGTAGGACTGCTGTAAAAACTACCTGTAGGATTGCTGTAAAACTACCTGTAGGACTGACATCAAAACTACCTGTAGGACTGCTGTAAAACTAACTGTAGGACTGCTGTAAAACTACCTGTAGGACTGCTGTTAAAACTACCTGTAGGACTGCTGTCAAAACGAACTATAGGACTGACATCAAAACTACTTGTAGGACTGCTGTAAAACTACCTGTAGGACTGCTGTAAAACTACCTGTAGGACTGCTGTTAAAACAACATGTAGGACTGCTGTTAGAACTACCTGTAGGACTGCTGTAAAACTACCTGTAGGACTGACATCAAAACAACCTGTAGGACTGCTGTTAAAACTACCACTGCTGTAAAACTACCTGTAGGACTGCTGTTAAAACTACCTGTAGGACTGCTGTTAAAACTACCTGTAGGACTGCTGTCAAAACTACCTGTAGGACTGCTGTCAAAACTACCTGTAGGACTGACATCAAAACTAGCTGTAGGACTGCTGTCAAACTACCTGTAGGACTGCTGTCAAAACTACCTGTAGGACTGATATCAATTACTCATGTTTTCTAATTACTCTGTTGCACTTCACTATGTTAATGTATGCTACCACTGAAATGCATGACAATGTATTTAACCAGAAAGTATTATGATTAGAACTATTAATACATTTATTTTCTTTAAATATATTAAAAAGATTTGTCATATTGACCTGCTGAATCTGATTTGACAAAACTACCTGTAGGACTGCTGTAAAACTACCTGTAGGACTGCTGTTAAAACTACCTGTAGGACTGCTGTTAAAACTACCTGTAGGACTGCTGTCAAAACTACCTGTAGGACTGCTGTCAAAACTACCTGTAGTACTGACATCAAAACTACCTGTAGGACTGCTGTTAAAACTACCTATAGGACTGCTGTCAAAACTACATGTAGGACTGCTGTAAAACTATCTGTAGGACTGCTGTAAAACTACCTGTAAGACTGCTGTAAAACTACCTGTAGGACTGCTGTTAAAACTACCTGTAGGACTGACTTAAAAACGACATGTAACCTGCTGTAAAACTACCTGTAGGACTGACATCAAAACTACCTGTAGGACTGCTGTTAAAACTACCTGTAGGACTGACATCAAAACTACCTGTAGGACTGCTGTAAAACTACCTGTAGGACTGCTGTAAAACTACCTGTAGGACTGCTGTTAAAACTACCTATAGGACTGACTTAAAAACTACCTGTAGGACTGCTGTTAAAACTACCTGTAGGACTGACATCAAAACTACCTGTAGGACTGCTGTAAAACTACCTGTAGGACTGCTGTTAAAACTACCTGTAGGACTGACATCAAAACTACCTGTAGGACTGCTGTAAAACTACCTGTAGGACTGCTGTCAAAACTACCTGTAGGACTGCTGTAAAACTACCTGTAGGACTGACATCAAAACTACCTGTAGGACTGCTGTTAAAACTACCTGTAGGACTGACTTAAAAACCACCTGTAACCTGCTGTAAAACTACCTGTAACCTGCTGTAAAACTACCTGTAGGACTGCTGTAAAACTACCTGTATGACTGCTGTAAAACTACATGTAGGACTGCTCTCAAAACTACCTGTAGGACTCCTGTCAAAACTACCTGTAGGACTGCTGTCAAAACTACCTGTAGTACTGCTGTAACACTACCTGTAGGACTGACATCAAAACTACCTGTAGGACTGCTGTTAAAACTACCTATAGGACTGCTGTCAAAACTACCTGTAGGACTGCTGTAAAACTACCTGTAGGACTGACTTAAAAACGACATGTAACCTGCTGTAAAACTACCTGTAGGACTGCTGTAAAACTACCTGTAGGACTGACTTAAAAACGACCTGTAACCTGCTGTAAAACTACCTGTAACCTGCTGTAAAACTACCTGTAGGACTGACATCAAAACTACCTGTAGGACTGCTGTCAAAACGACCTGTAGGACTGACATCAAAACTACCTGTAGAACTGCTGTAAAACTACCTGTAGAACTGCTGTCAGACTACCTATAGGACTGACATCAAAACTACCTGTAGGACTGACATCAAAACTACATGTAGGACTGCTGTAAAAACTACCTGTAGGACTGCTGTCAAAACTACCTGTAGGACTGCTGTAAAACTACCTGTAGGACTGACATCAAAACTACCTGTAGGACTGCTGTCAAAATGACCTGTAGGACTGACATCAAAACTACCTGTAGGACTGACATCAAAACTACCTGTCGGACTGCTGTAAAACTACCTGTAGGACTTCTGTAAAACTACCTGTGGGATTGCTGTAAAACTACCTGTAGGACTGACATCAAAACTAGCTGTATGACTGCTGTCAAACTACCTGTAGGACTGCTGTCAAAACTACCTGTAGGACTGACATCAATTACTCATGTTTTCTAATTACTCTGTTGCACTTCACTATGTTAATGTATGCTACCACTGAAATGCATGACAATGTATTTAACCAGAAAGTATTATGATTAGAACTATTAATAAATTTATTTTCTTTAAATATATTAAAAAGATTTGTCATATTGACCTGCTGAATCCGATTTGACAAAACTACCTGTAGGACTGCTGTAAAACTACCTGTAGGACTGCTGTTAAAACTACCTGTAGGACTGCTGTTAAAACTACCTGTAGGACTGCTGTCAAATCTACCTGTAGGACTGCTGTCAAAACGACCTGTAGGACTGCTGTTAAAACTACCTGTAGGACTGCTGTAAAACTACCTGTAGGACTGACATCAAAACTACCTGTAGGACTGCTGTTAAAACTACCTGTAGGACTGCTGTAAAACTACCTGTAGGACTGACATCAAAACTACCTGTAGGAGTGCTGTAAAACTACCTGTAGGACTGCTGTAAAAACTACCTGTAGGATTGCTGTAAAACTACCTGTAGGACTGACATCAAAACTACCTGTAGGACTGCTGTAAAACTAACTGTAGGACTGCTGTAAAACTACCTGTAGGACTGCTGTTAAAACTACCTGTAGGACTGCTGTCAAAACGAACTATAGGACTGACATCAAAACTACTTGTAGGACTGCTGTAAAACTACCTGTAGGACTGCTGTAAAACTACCTGTAGGACTGCTGTTAAAACAACATGTAGGACTGCTGTTAGAACTACCTGTAGGACTGCTGTAAAACTACCTGTAGGACTGACATCAAAACAACCTGTAGGACTGCTGTCAAAACGACCTGTAGGACTGACATCAAAACTACCTGTAGGACTGCTGTAAAACTACCTGTAGGACTGCTGTCAAACTACCTGTAGGATTGCTGTAAAACTACCTGTAGGACTGACATGAAAACTACCTGTAGGACTGCTGTAAAACTACCTGTAGGACTGCTGTAAAACTACCTATAGGACTGCTGTAAAACTACCTGTAGGACTGACATCAAAACTACCTGTAGGACTGCTGTCAAAACGACCTGTAGGACTGACATCAAAACTATCTGTAGGACTGCTGTAAAACTACCTGTAGGACTGACATCAAAACTACCTGTAGGACTGCTGTTAAACTACCTGTAGGAATGCTGTCAAAACTACCTGTAGGATTGCTGTAAAACGACCTGTAGGACTGACATGAAAACTACATGTGGGACTGCTGTCAAAACTACCTGTAGGACTGCTGTAACACTACCTGTAGGACTGACATCAAAACTACCTGTAGGACTGCTGTCAAAACGACCTGTAGGACTGCTGTTAAAACTACCTGTAGGACTGCTGTAAAACTACCTGTAGGACTGACATCAAAACTACCTGTAGGACTGCTGTAAAACTACCTGTAGGACTGCTGTAAAACTACCTGTAGGACTGCTGTTAAAACTACCTATATGACTGACTTAAAAACTACCTGTAGGACTGCTGTTAAAACTACCTGTAGGACTGACATCAAAACTACCTGTAGGACTGCTGTAAAACTACCTGTAGGACTGCTGTTAAAACTACCTGTAGGACTGACATCAAAACTACCTGTAGGACTGCTGTAAAACTACCTGTAGGACTGCTGTCAAAACTACCTGTAGGACTGCTGTAAAACTACCTGTAGGACTGACATCAAAACTACCTGTAGGACTGCTGTTAAAACTACCTGTAGGACTGACTTAAAAACCACCTGTAACCTGCTGTAAAACTACCTGTAACCTGCTGTAAAACTACCTGTAGGACTGCTGTAAAACTACCTGTATGACTGCTGTAAAACTACATGTAGGACTGCTCTCAAAACTACCTGTAGGACTCCTGTCAAAACTACCTGTAGGACTGCTGTCAAAACTACCTGTAGTACTGCTGTAACACTACCTGTAGGACTGACATCAAAACTACCTGTAGGACTGCTGTTAAAACTACCTATAGGACTGCTGTCAAAACTACCTGTAGGACTGCTGTAAAACTACCTGTAGGACTGACTTAAAAACGACATGTAACCTGCTGTAAAACTACCTGTAGGACTGCTGTAAAACTACCTGTAGGACTGACTTAAAAACGACCTGTAACCTGCTGTAAAACTACCTGTAACCTGCTGTAAAACTACCTGTAGGACTGACATCAAAACTACCTGTAGGACTGCTGTCAAAACGACCTGTAGGACTGACATCAAAACTACCTGTAGAACTGCTGTAAAACTACCTGTAGAACTGCTGTCAGACTACCTATAGGACTGACATCAAAACTACCTGTAGGACTGACATCAAAACTACATGTAGGACTGCTGTAAAAACTACCTGTAGGACTGCTGTCAAAACTACCTGTAGGACTGCTGTAAAACTACCTGTAGGACTGACATCAAAACTACCTGTAGGACTGCTGTCAAAATGACCTGTAGGACTGACATCAAAACTACCTGTAGGACTGACATCAAAACTACCTGTAGGACTGCTGTAAAACTACCTGTAGGACTTCTGTAAAACTACCTGTGGGATTGCTGTAAAACTACCTGTAGGACTGACATCAAAACTAGCTGTAGGACTGCTGTCAAACTACCTGTAGGACTGCTGTCAAAACTACCTGTAGGACTGACATCAATTACTCATGTTTTTAAATTACTCTGTTGCACTTCACTATGTTAATGTATGCTACCACTGAAATGCATGACAATGTATTTAACCAGAAAGTATTATGATTAGAACTATTAATAAATTTATTTTCTTTAAATATATTAAAAATATTTGTCATATTGACCTGCTGAATCCGATTTGACAAAACTACCTGTAGGACTGCTGTAAAACTACCTGTAGGACTGCTGTTAAAACTACCTGTAGGACTGCTGTTAAAACTACCTGTAGGACTGCTGTCAAAACTACCTGTAGGACTGCTGTCAAAACGACCTGTAGGACTGCTGTTAAAACTACCTGTAGGACTGCTGTAAAACTACCTGTAGGACTGACATCAAAACTACCTGTAGGACTGCTGTTAAAACTACCTGTAGGACTGCTGTAAAACTACCTGTAGGACTGACATCAAAACTACCTGTAGGAGTGCTGTAAAACTACCTGTAGGACTGCTGTAAAAACTACCTGTAGGATTGCTGTAAAACTACCTGTAGGACTGACATCAAAACTACCTGTAGGACTGCTGTAAAACTAACTGTAGGACTGCTGTAAAACTACCTGTAGGACTGCTGTTAAAACTACCTGTAGGACTGCTGTCAAAACGAACTATAGGACTGACATCAAAACTACTTGTAGGACTGCTGTAAAACTACCTGTAGGACTGCTGTAAAACTACCTGTAGGACTGCTGTTAAAACAACATGTAGGACTGCTGTTAGAACTACCTGTAGGACTGCTGTAAAACTACCTGTAGGACTGACATCAAAACAACCTGTAGGACTGCTGTCAAAACGACCTGTAGGACTGACATCAAAACTACCTGTAGGACTGCTGTAAAACTACCTGTAGGACTGCTGTCAAACTACCTGTAGGATTGCTGTAAAACTACCTGTAGGACTGACATGAAAACTACCTGTAGGACTGCTGTAAAACTACCTGTAGGACTGCTGTAAAACTACCTATAGGACTGCTGTAAAACTACCTGTAGGACTGACATCAAAACTACCTGTAGGACTGCTGTCAAAACGACCTGTAGGACTGACATCAAAACTATCTGTAGGACTGCTGTAAAACTACCTGTAGGACTGACATCAAAACTACCTGTAGGACTGCTGTTAAACTACCTGTAGGAATGCTGTCAAAACTACCTGTAGGATTGCTGTAAAACTACCTGTAGGACTGACATGAAAACTACATGTGGGACTGCTGTCAAAACTACCTGTAGGACTGCTGTAACACTACCTGTAGGACTGACATCAAAACTACCTGTAGGACTGCTGTCAAAACGACCTGTAGGACTGCTGTTAAAACTACCTGTAGGACTGCTGTAAAACTACCTGTAGGACTGACATCAAAACTACCTGTAGGACTGCTGTTAAAACTACCTGTAGGATTGCTGTAAAACTACCTGTAGGACTGACATCAAAACTACCTGTAGGACTGCTGTAAAACTACCTGTAGGACTGCTGTAAAACTACCTGTAGCATTGCTGTAAAACTACCTGTAGGACTGACATCAAAACTACCTGTAGGACTGCTGTCAAAACTACCTGTAGGACTGCTGTAAAACTACCTGTAGGACTGACATCAAAACTACCTGTAGGACTGCTGTCAAAACGACCTGTAGGACTGACATCAAAACTACCTGTAGAACTGCTGTAAAACTACCTGTAGAACTGCTGTCAGACTACCTATAGGACTGACATCAAAACTACCTGTAGGACTGACATCAAAACTACATGTAGGACTGCTGTAAAAACAACCTGTAGGACTGCTGTCAAAACTACCTGTAGGACTGCTGTAAAACTACCTGTAAGACTGACATCAAAACTACCTGTAGGACTGCTGTCAAAATGACCTGTAGGACTGACATCAAAACTACCTGTAGGACTGACATCAAAACTACCTGTAGGACTGCTGTAAAACTACCTGTAGGACTGCTGTAAAACTACCTGTAGGACTGACATCAAAACTACCTGTAGGACTGCTGTAAAACTACCTGTAGGATTGCTGTAAAACTACCTGTAAGACTGACATCAAAACTACCTGTAGGACTGCTGTCAAAAATACCTGTAGGACTGCTGTAAAACTACCTGTAGGACTGCTGTCAAAACTACCTGTAGGACTGCTGTTAAAACTACCTGTAGGACTGCTGTAAAACTACCTGTAGGACTGACATCAAAACTACCTGTAGGACTGCTGTTAAAACTACCTGTAGGACTGCTGTAAAACTACCTGTAGGACTGACATCAAAACTACCTGTAGGAGTGCTGTAAAACTACCTGTAGGACTGCTGTAAAAACTACCTGTAGGATTGCTGTAAAACTACCTGTAGGACTGACATCAAAACTACCTGTAGGACTGCTGTAAAACTAACTGTAGGACTGCTGTAAAACTACCTGTAGGACTTCTGTTAAAACTACCTGTAGGACTGCTGTCAAAACGAACTATAGGACTGACATCAAAACTACTTGTAGGACTGCTGTAAAACTACCTGTAGGACTGCTGTAAAACTACCTGTAGGACTGCTGTTAAAACAACATGTAGGACTGCTGTTAGAACTACCTGTAGGACTGCTGTAAAACTACCTGTAGGACTGACATCAAAACAACCTGTAGGACTGCTGTTAAAACTACCACTGCTGTAAAACTACCTGTAGGACTGCTGTTAAAACTACCTGTAGGACTGCTGTTAAAACTACCTGTAGGACTGCTGTCAAAACTACCTGTAGGACTGCTGTCAAAACTACCTGTAGGACTGACATCAAAACTAGCTGTAGGACTGCTGTCAAACTACCTGTAGGACTGCTGTCAAAACTACCTGTAGGACTGATATCAATTACTCATGTTTTCTAATTACTCTGTTGCACTTCACTATGTTAATGTATGCTACCACTGAAATGCATGACAATGTATTTAACCAGAAAGTATTATGATTAGAACTATTAATACATTTATTTTCTTTAAATATATTAAAAAGATTTGTCATATTGACCTGCTGAATCTGATTTGACAAAACTACCTGTAGGACTGCTGTAAAACTACCTGTAGGACTGCTGTTAAAACTACCTGTAGGACTGCTGTTAAAACTACCTGTAGGACTGCTGTCAAAACTACCTGTAGGACTGCTGTCAAAACTACCTGTAGTACTGACATCAAAACTACCTGTAGGACTGCTGTTAAAACTACCTATAGGACTGCTGTCAAAACTACCTGTAGGACTGCTGTAAAACTATCTGTAGGACTGCTGTAAAACTACCTGTAAGACTGCTGTAAAACTACCTGTAGGACTGCTGTTAAAACTACCTGTAGGACTGACTTAAAAACGACATGTAACCTGCTGTAAAACTACCTGTAACCTGCTGTAAAACTACCTGTAGGACTGCTGTTAAAACTACCTGTAGGACTGACATCAAAACTACCTGTAGGACTGCTGTAAAACTACCTGTAGGACTGCTGTAAAACTACCTGTAGGACTGCTGTTAAAACTACCTATAGGACTGACTTAAAAACTACCTGTAGGACTGCTGTTAAAACTACCTGTAGGACTGACATCAAAACTACCTGTAGGACTGCTGTAAAACTAACTGTAGGACTGCTGTAAAACTACCTGTAGGACTTCTGTTAAAACTACCTGTAGGACTGCTGTCAAAACGAACTATAGGACTGACATCAAAACTACTTGTAGGACTGCTGTAAAACTACCTGTAGGACTGCTGTAAAACTACCTGTAGGACTGCTGTTAAAACAACATGTAGGACTGCTGTTAGAACTACCTGTAGGACTGCTGTAAAACTACCTGTAGGACTGACATCAAAACAACCTGTAGGACTGCTGTTAAAACTACCACTGCTGTAAAACTACCTGTAGGACTGCTGTTAAAACTACCTGTAGGACTGCTGTTAAAACTACCTGTAGGACTGCTGTCAAAACTACCTGTAGGACTGCTGTCAAAACTACCTGTAGGACTGACATCAAAACTAGCTGTAGGACTGCTGTCAAACTACCTGTAGGACTGCTGTCAAAACTACCTGTAGGACTGATATCAATTACTCATGTTTTCTAATTACTCTGTTGCACTTCACTATGTTAATGTATGCTACCACTGAAATGCATGACAATGTATTTAACCAGAAAGTATTATGATTAGAACTATTAATACATTTATTTTCTTTAAATATATTAAAAAGATTTGTCATATTGACCTGCTGAATCTGATTTGACAAAACTACCTGTAGGACTGCTGTAAAACTACCTGTAGGACTGCTGTTAAAACTACCTGTAGGACTGCTGTTAAAACTACCTGTAGGACTGCTGTCAAAACTACCTGTAGGACTGCTGTCAAAACTACCTGTAGTACTGACATCAAAACTACCTGTAGGACTGCTGTTAAAACTACCTATAGGACTGCTGTCAAAACTACCTGTAGGACTGCTGTAAAACTATCTGTAGGACTGCTGTAAAACTACCTGTAAGACTGCTGTAAAACTACCTGTAGGACTGCTGTTAAAACTACCTGTAGGACTGACTTAAAAACGACATGTAACCTGCTGTAAAACTACCTGTAACCTGCTGTAAAACTACCTGTAGGACTGCTGTTAAAACTACCTGTAGGACTGACATCAAAACTACCTGTAGGACTGCTGTAAAACTACCTGTAGGACTGCTGTAAAACTACCTGTAGGACTGCTGTTAAAACTACCTATAGGACTGACTTAAAAACTACCTGTAGGACTGCTGTTAAAACTACCTGTAGGACTGACATCAAAACTACCTGTAGGACTGCTGTAAAACTACCTGTAGGACTGCTGTTAAAACTACCTTTAGGACTGACATCAAAACTACCTGTAGGACTGCTGTAAAACTACCTGTAGGACTGCTGTCAAAACTACCTGTAGGACTGCTGTAAAACTACCTGTAGGACTGACATCAAAACTACCTGTAAGACTGCTGTTAAAACTACCTGTAGGACTGACTTAAAAACCACCTGTAACCTGCTGTAAAACTACCTGTAACCTGCTGTAAAACTACCTGTAGGACTGCTGTAAAACTACCTGTATGACTGCTGTAAAACTACATGTAGGACTGCTCTCAAAACTACCTGTAGGACTCCTGTCAAAACTACCTGTAGGACTGCTGTCAAAACTACCTGTAGTACTGCTGTAACACTACCTGTAGGACTGACATCAAAACTACCTGTAGGACTGCTGTTAAAACTACCTATAGGACTGCTGTCAAAACTACCTGTAGGACTGCTGTAAAACTACCTGTAGGACTGACTTAAAAACGACATGTAACCTGCTGTAAAACTACCTGTAGGACTGCTGTAAAACTACCTGTAGGACTGACTTAAAAACGACCTGTAACCTGCTGTAAAACTACCTGTAACCTGCTGTAAAACTACCTGTAGGACTGACATCAAAACTACCTGTAGGACTGCTGTCAAAACGACCTGTAGGACTGACATCAAAACTACCTGTAGAACTGCTGTAAAACTACCTGTAGAACTGCTGTCAGACTACCTATAGGACTGACATCAAAACTACCTGTAGGACTGACATCAAAACTACATGTAGGACTGCTGTAAAAACTACCTGTAGGACTGCTGTCAAAACTACCTGTAGGACTGCTGTAAAACTACCTGTAGGACTGACATCAAAACTACCTGTAGGACTGCTGTCAAAATAACCTGTAGGACTGACATCAAAACTACCTGTAGGACTGACATCAAAACTACCTGTAGGACTGCTGTAAAACTACCTGTAGGACTTCTGTAAAACTATCTGTGGGATTGCTGTAAAACTACCTGTAGGACTGACATCAAAACTAGCTGTAGGACTGCTGTCAAACTACCTGTAGGACTGCTGTCAAAACTACCTGTAGGACTGACATCAATTACTCATGTTTTCTAATTACTCTGTTGCACTTCACTATGTTAATGTAGCTACCACTGAAATGCATGACAATGTATTTAACCAGAAAGTATTATGATTAGAACTATTAATAAATTTATTTTCTTTAAATATATTAAAAAGATTTGTCATATTGACCTGCTGAATCCGATTTGACAAAACTACCTGTAGGACTGCTGTAAAACTACCTGTAGGACTGCTGTTAAAACTACCTGTAGGACTGCTGTTAAAACTACCTGTAGGACTGCTGTCAAAACTACCTGTAGGACTGACATCAAAACTACCTGTAGGACTGCTGTAAAACTACCTGTAGGACTGCTGTAAAACTACCTGTAGGACTGCTGTTAAAACTACCTGTAGGACTGACTTAAAAACTACCTGTAGGACTGCTGTAAAACTACCTGTAGGACTGACATCAAAACAACCTGTAGGACTGCTGTAAAACTACCTGTAGGACTGCTGTTAAAACTACCTGTAGGACTGACATCAAAACTACCTGTAGGACTGCTGTAAAACTACCTGTAGGACTGCTGTCAAAACTACCTGTAGGACTGCTGTAAAACTACCTGTAGGACTGACTTAAAAACCACCTGTAACCTGCTGTAAAACTACCTGTAGGACTGCTGTAAAACTACCTGTATGACTGCTGTAAAACTACATGTAGGACTGCTGTCAAAACTACCTGTAGGACTGCTGTCAAAACTACCTGTAGGACTGCTGTCAAAACTACCTGTAGTACTGCTGTAAAACTACCTGTAGGACTGACATCAAAACTACCTGTAGGACTGCTGTTAAAACTACCTATAGGACTGCTGTCAAAACTACCTGTAGGACTGCTGTAAAACGACCTGTAGGACTGACTTAAAAACGACCTGTAACCTGCTGTAAAACTACCTGTAGGACTGCTGTAAAACTACCTGTAGGACTGACTTAAAAACGACCTGTAACCTGCTGTAAAACTACCTGTAACCTGCTGTAAAACTACCTGTAGAACTGACATCAAAACTACCTGTAGGACTGCTTTTAAAGTACCTGTAGGACTGCTGTTAAAACTACCTGTAGGACTGACTTAAAAACGACCTGTAACCTGCTGTAAAACTACCTGTAGGACTGCTGTTAAAACTACCTGTAGGACTGCTGTCAAAACGACCTGTAGGACTGCTGTTAAAACTACCTGTAGGACTGCTGTAAAACTACCTGTAGGACTGACATCAAAACTACCTGTAGGACTGCTGTAAAACTACCTGTAGGACTGCTGTCAAAACTACCTGTAGGACTGACATTAATTACTCATGTTTTCTAATTACTCTGTTGCACTTCACTATGTTAATGTATGCTACCACTGAAATGCATGACAATGTATTTAACCAGAAAGTATTATGATTAGAACTATTAAAACATTTATTTTCTTTAAATATATTAAAAAGATTTGTCATATTGACCTGCTGAATCCGATTTGACAAAACTACCTGTAGGACTGCTGTAAAACTACCTGTAGGACTGCTGTAAAACTACCTGTAGGACTGCTATAAAACTACCTGTAGGACTGCTGTTAAAACTACCTGTAGGACTGCTGTCAAAACTACCTGTAGGACTGCTGTCAAAACTACCTGTAGGACTGCTGTAAAACTACCTGTAGGACTGACATCAAAACTACCTGTAGGACTGCTGTCAAAACGACCTGTAGGACTGACATCAAAACTACCTGTAGAACTGCTGTAAAACTACCTGTAGAACTGCTGTCAGACTACCTATAGGACTGACATCAAAACTACCTGTAGGACTGACATCAAAACTACATGTAGGACTGCTGTAAAAACAACCTGTAGGACTGCTGTCAAAACTACCTGTAGGACTGCTGTAAAACTACCTGTAAGACTGACATCAAAACTACCTGTAGGACTGCTGTCAAAATGACCTGTAGGACTGACATCAAAACTACCTGTAGGACTGACATCAAAACTACCTGTAGGACTGCTGTAAAACTACCTGTAGGACTGCTGTAAAACTACCTGTAGGACTGACATCAAAACTACCTGTAGGACTGCTGTAAAACTACCTGTAGGATTGCTGTAAAACTACCTGTAAGACTGACATCAAAACTACCTGTAGGACTGCTGTCAAAAATACCTGTAGGACTGCTGTAAAACTACCTGTAGGACTGCTGTCAAAACTACCTGTAGGACTGCTGTTAAAACTACCTGTAGGACTGCTGTAAAACTACCTGTAGGACTGACATCAAAACTACCTGTAGGACTGCTGTTAAAACTACCTGTAGGACTGCTGTAAAACTACCTGTAGGACTGACATCAAAACTACCTGTAGGAGTGCTGTAAAACTACCTGTAGGACTGCTGTAAAAACTACCTGTAGGATTGCTGTAAAACTACCTGTAGGACTGACATCAAAACTACCTGTAGGACTGCTGTAAAACTAACTGTAGGACTGCTGTAAAACTACCTGTAGGACTTCTGTTAAAACTACCTGTAGGACTGCTGTCAAAACGAACTATAGGACTGACATCAAAACTACTTGTAGGACTGCTGTAAAACTACCTGTAGGACTGCTGTAAAACTACCTGTAGGACTGCTGTTAAAACAACATGTAGGACTGCTGTTAGAACTACCTGTAGGACTGCTGTAAAACTACCTGTAGGACTGACATCAAAACAACCTGTAGGACTGCTGTTAAAACTACCACTGCTGTAAAACTACCTGTAGGACTGCTGTTAAAACTACCTGTAGGACTGCTGTTAAAACTACCTGTAGGACTGCTGTCAAAACTACCTGTAGGACTGCTGTCAAAACTACCTGTAGGACTGACATCAAAACTAGCTGTAGGACTGCTGTCAAACTACCTGTAGGACTGCTGTCAAAACTACCTGTAGGACTGATATCAATTACTCATGTTTTCTAATTACTCTGTTGCACTTCACTATGTTAATGTATGCTACCACTGAAATGCATGACAATGTATTTAACCAGAAAGTATTATGATTAGAACTATTAATACATTTATTTTCTTTAAATATATTAAAAAGATTTGTCATATTGACCTGCTGAATCTGATTTGACAAAACTACCTGTAGGACTGCTGTAAAACTACCTGTAGGACTGCTGTTAAAACTACCTGTAGGACTGCTGTTAAAACTACCTGTAGGACTGCTGTCAAAACTACCTGTAGGACTGCTGTCAAAACTACCTGTAGTACTGACATCAAAACTACCTGTAGGACTGCTGTTAAAACTACCTATAGGACTGCTGTCAAAACTACCTGTAGGACTGCTGTAAAACTATCTGTAGGACTGCTGTAAAACTACCTGTAAGACTGCTGTAAAACTACCTGTAGGACTGCTGTTAAAACTACCTGTAGGACTGACTTAAAAACGACATGTAACCTGCTGTAAAACTACCTGTAACCTGCTGTAAAACTACCTGTAGGACTGCTGTTAAAACTACCTGTAGGACTGACATCAAAACTACCTGTAGGACTGCTGTAAAACTACCTGTAGGACTGCTGTAAAACTACCTGTAGGACTGCTGTTAAAACTACCTATAGGACTGACTTAAAAACTACCTGTAGGACTGCTGTTAAAACTACCTGTAGGACTGACATCAAAACTACCTGTAGGACTGCTGTAAAACTAACTGTAGGACTGCTGTAAAACTACCTGTAGGACTTCTGTTAAAACTACCTGTAGGACTGCTGTCAAAACGAACTATAGGACTGACATCAAAACTACTTGTAGGACTGCTGTAAAACTACCTGTAGGACTGCTGTAAAACTACCTGTAGGACTGCTGTTAAAACAACATGTAGGACTGCTGTTAGAACTACCTGTAGGACTGCTGTAAAACTACCTGTAGGACTGACATCAAAACAACCTGTAGGACTGCTGTTAAAACTACCACTGCTGTAAAACTACCTGTAGGACTGCTGTTAAAACTACCTGTAGGACTGCTGTTAAAACTACCTGTAGGACTGCTGTCAAAACTACCTGTAGGACTGCTGTCAAAACTACCTGTAGGACTGACATCAAAACTAGCTGTAGGACTGCTGTCAAACTACCTGTAGGACTGCTGTCAAAACTACCTGTAGGACTGATATCAATTACTCATGTTTTCTAATTACTCTGTTGCACTTCACTATGTTAATGTATGCTACCACTGAAATGCATGACAATGTATTTAACCAGAAAGTATTATGATTAGAACTATTAATACATTTATTTTCTTTAAATATATTAAAAAGATTTGTCATATTGACCTGCTGAATCTGATTTGACAAAACTACCTGTAGGACTGCTGTAAAACTACCTGTAGGACTGCTGTTAAAACTACCTGTAGGACTGCTGTTAAAACTACCTGTAGGACTGCTGTCAAAACTACCTGTAGGACTGCTGTCAAAACTACCTGTAGTACTGACATCAAAACTACCTGTAGGACTGCTGTTAAAACTACCTATAGGACTGCTGTCAAAACTACCTGTAGGACTGCTGTAAAACTATCTGTAGGACTGCTGTAAAACTACCTGTAAGACTGCTGTAAAACTACCTGTAGGACTGCTGTTAAAACTACCTGTAGGACTGACTTAAAAACGACATGTAACCTGCTGTAAAACTACCTGTAACCTGCTGTAAAACTACCTGTAGGACTGCTGTTAAAACTACCTGTAGGACTGACATCAAAACTACCTGTAGGACTGCTGTAAAACTACCTGTAGGACTGCTGTAAAACTACCTGTAGGACTGCTGTTAAAACTACCTATAGGACTGACTTAAAAACTACCTGTAGGACTGCTGTTAAAACTACCTGTAGGACTGACATCAAAACTACCTGTAGGACTGCTGTAAAACTACCTGTAGGACTGCTGTTAAAACTACCTTTAGGACTGACATCAAAACTACCTGTAGGACTGCTGTAAAACTACCTGTAGGACTGCTGTCAAAACTACCTGTAGGACTGCTGTAAAACTACCTGTAGGACTGACATCAAAACTACCTGTAAGACTGCTGTTAAAACTACCTGTAGGACTGACTTAAAAACCACCTGTAACCTGCTGTAAAACTACCTGTAACCTGCTGTAAAACTACCTGTAGGACTGCTGTAAAACTACCTGTATGACTGCTGTAAAACTACATGTAGGACTGCTCTCAAAACTACCTGTAGGACTCCTGTCAAAACTACCTGTAGGACTGCTGTCAAAACTACCTGTAGTACTGCTGTAACACTACCTGTAGGACTGACATCAAAACTACCTGTAGGACTGCTGTTAAAACTACCTATAGGACTGCTGTCAAAACTACCTGTAGGACTGCTGTAAAACTACCTGTAGGACTGACTTAAAAACGACATGTAACCTGCTGTAAAACTACCTGTAGGACTGCTGTAAAACTACCTGTAGGACTGACTTAAAAACGACCTGTAACCTGCTGTAAAACTACCTGTAACCTGCTGTAAAACTACCTGTAGGACTGACATCAAAACTACCTGTAGGACTGCTGTCAAAACGACCTGTAGGACTGACATCAAAACTACCTGTAGAACTGCTGTAAAACTACCTGTAGAACTGCTGTCAGACTACCTATAGGACTGACATCAAAACTACCTGTAGGACTGACATCAAAACTACATGTAGGACTGCTGTAAAAACTACCTGTAGGACTGCTGTCAAAACTACCTGTAGGACTGCTGTAAAACTACCTGTAGGACTGACATCAAAACTACCTGTAGGACTGCTGTCAAAATAACCTGTAGGACTGACATCAAAACTACCTGTAGGACTGACATCAAAACTACCTGTAGGACTGCTGTAAAACTACCTGTAGGACTTCTGTAAAACTATCTGTGGGATTGCTGTAAAACTACCTGTAGGACTGACATCAAAACTAGCTGTAGGACTGCTGTCAAACTACCTGTAGGACTGCTGTCAAAACTACCTGTAGGACTGACATCAATTACTCATGTTTTCTAATTACTCTGTTGCACTTCACTATGTTAATGTAGCTACCACTGAAATGCATGACAATGTATTTAACCAGAAAGTATTATGATTAGAACTATTAATAAATTTATTTTCTTTAAATATATTAAAAAGATTTGTCATATTGACCTGCTGAATCCGATTTGACAAAACTACCTGTAGGACTGCTGTAAAACTACCTGTAGGACTGCTGTTAAAACTACCTGTAGGACTGCTGTTAAAACTACCTGTAGGACTGCTGTCAAAACTACCTGTAGGACTGACATCAAAACTACCTGTAGGACTGCTGTAAAACTACCTGTAGGACTGCTGTAAAACTACCTGTAGGACTGCTGTTAAAACTACCTGTAGGACTGACTTAAAAACTACCTGTAGGACTGCTGTAAAACTACCTGTAGGACTGACATCAAAACAACCTGTAGGACTGCTGTAAAACTACCTGTAGGACTGCTGTTAAAACTACCTGTAGGACTGACATCAAAACTACCTGTAGGACTGCTGTAAAACTACCTGTAGGACTGCTGTCAAAACTACCTGTAGGACTGCTGTAAAACTACCTGTAGGACTGACTTAAAAACCACCTGTAACCTGCTGTAAAACTACCTGTAGGACTGCTGTAAAACTACCTGTATGACTGCTGTAAAACTACATGTAGGACTGCTGTCAAAACTACCTGTAGGACTGCTGTCAAAACTACCTGTAGGACTGCTGTCAAAACTACCTGTAGTACTGCTGTAAAACTACCTGTAGGACTGACATCAAAACTACCTGTAGGACTGCTGTTAAAACTACCTATAGGACTGCTGTCAAAACTACCTGTAGGACTGCTGTAAAACGACCTGTAGGACTGACTTAAAAACGACCTGTAACCTGCTGTAAAACTACCTGTAGGACTGCTGTAAAACTACCTGTAGGACTGACTTAAAAACGACCTGTAACCTGCTGTAAAACTACCTGTAACCTGCTGTAAAACTACCTGTAGAACTGACATCAAAACTACCTGTAGGACTGCTTTTAAAGTACCTGTAGGACTGCTGTTAAAACTACCTGTATGACTGACTTAAAAACGACCTGTAACCTGCTGTAAAACTACCTGTAGGACTGCTGTTAAAACTACCTGTAGGACTGCTGTCAAAACGACCTGTAGGACTGCTGTTAAAACTACCTGTAGGACTGCTGTAAAACTACCTGTAGGACTGACATCAAAACTACCTGTAGGACTGCTGTAAAACTACCTGTAGGACTGCTGTCAAAACTACCTGTAGGACTGACATTAATTACTCATGTTTTCTAATTACTCTGTTGCACTTCACTATGTTAATGTATGCTACCACTGAAATGCATGACAATGTATTTAACCAGAAAGTATTATGATTAGAACTATTAAAACATTTATTTTCTTTAAATATATTAAAAAGATTTGTCATATTGACCTGCTGAATCCGATTTGACAAAACTACCTGTAGGACTGCTGTAAAACTACCTGTAGGACTGCTGTAAAACTACCTGTAGGACTGCTATAAAACTACCTGTAGGACTGCTGTTAAAACTACCTGTAGGACTGCTGTCAAAACTACCTGTAGGACTGCTGTTAAAACTACCTGTAGGACTGACATCAAAACTACCTGTAGGACTGACATCAAAACTACCTGTAGGACTGCTGTTAAAACTACCTGTAGGACTGCTGTAAAACTACCTGTAGGACTGCTGTTAAAACTACCTGTAGGACTGCTGTTAAAACTACCTGTAGGACTGCTGTAAAACTACCTGTAGGACTGCTGTTAAAACTACCTGTAGGACTGCTGTCAAAACTACCGGTAGGACTGCTGTAAAACGACCTGTAGGACTGACATCAAAACTACCTGTAGGACTGCTGTTAAAACTACCTGTAGGACTGACATCAAAACTACCTGTAGGACTGACATCAAAACTACCTGTAGGACTGCTGTTAAAACTACCTGTAGGACTGCTGTAAAACTACCTGTAGGACTGCTGTTAAAACTACCTGTAGGACTGCTGTTAAAACTACCTGTAGGACTGCTGTAAAACTACCTGTAGGACTGCTGTTAAAACTACCTGTAGGACTGCTGTCAAAACTACCGGTAGGACTGCTGTAAAACGACCTGTAGGACTGACATCAAAACTACCTGTAGGACTGCTGTTAAAACTACCTGTAGGACTGCTGTAAAACTACCTGTAGGACTGCTGTAAAACTACCTGTAGGACTGCTGTAAAACTACCCGTAGGACTGCTGTAAAACTACCTGTAGGACTGCTGTTAAAACTACCTGTAGGACTGCTGTAAAACTACCTGTAGGACTGCTGTAAAACTACCTGTAGGACTGCTGTCAAAACTACCTGTGGAACTGCTGTAAAACTACCTGTAGGACTGCTGTCAAAACTACCTGTAGGACTGCTGTAAAACTACCTGTAGGACTGCTGTAAAACTACCCGTAGGACTGCTGTAAAACTACCTGTAGGACTGCTGTAAAACTACCTGTAGGACTGCTGTAAAACTACCTGTAGGACTGCTGTAAAACTACCCGTAGGACTGCTGTAAAACTACCTGTAGGACTGCTGTAAAACTACCTGTAGGACTGCTGTCAAAACTACCTGTAGTACTGCTGTCAAAACTACCTGTAGGACTGCTGTCAAAACTACCTGTAGGACTGACATCAATTACTCATGTTTTCTAATTACTCTGTTGCACTTCACTATGTTAATGTAGCTACCACTGAAATGCATGACAATGTATTTAACCAGAAAGTATTATGATTAGAACTATTAATAAATTTATTTTCTTTAAATATATTAAAAAGATTTGTCATATTGACCTGCTGAATCCGATTTGACAAAACTACCTGTAGGACTGCTGTAAAACTACCTGTAGGACTGCTGTTAAAACTACCTGTAGGACTGCTGTTAAAACTACCTGTAGGACTGCTGTCAAAACTACCTGTAGGACTGACATCAAAACTACCTGTAGGACTGCTGTAAAACTACCTGTAGGACTGCTGTAAAACTACCTGTAGGACTGCTGTTAAAACTACCTGTAGGACTGACTTAAAAACTACCTGTAGGACTGCTGTAAAACTACCTGTAGGACTGACATCAAAACAACCTGTAGGACTGCTGTAAAACTACCTGTAGGACTGCTGTTAAAACTACCTGTAGGACTGACATCAAAACTACCTGTAGGACTGCTGTAAAACTACCTGTAGGACTGCTGTCAAAACTACCTGTAGGACTGCTGTAAAACTACCTGTAGGACTGACTTAAAAACCACCTGTAACCTGCTGTAAAACTACCTGTAGGACTGCTGTAAAACTACCTGTATGACTGCTGTAAAACTACATGTAGGACTGCTGTCAAAACTACCTGTAGGACTGCTGTCAAAACTACCTGTAGGACTGCTGTCAAAACTACCTGTAGTACTGCTGTAAAACTACCTGTAGGACTGACATCAAAACTACCTGTAGGACTGCTGTTAAAACTACCTATAGGACTGCTGTCAAAACTACCTGTAGGACTGCTGTAAAACGACCTGTAGGACTGACTTAAAAACGACCTGTAACCTGCTGTAAAACTACCTGTAGGACTGCTGTAAAACTACCTGTAGGACTGACTTAAAAACGACCTGTAACCTGCTGTAAAACTACCTGTAACCTGCTGTAAAACTACCTGTAGAACTGACATCAAAACTACCTGTAGGACTGCTTTTAAAGTACCTGTAGGACTGCTGTTAAAACTACCTGTATGACTGACTTAAAAACGACCTGTAACCTGCTGTAAAACTACCTGTAGGACTGCTGTTAAAACTACCTGTAGGACTGCTGTCAAAACGACCTGTAGGACTGCTGTTAAAACTACCTGTAGGACTGCTGTAAAACTACCTGTAGGACTGACATCAAAACTACCTGTAGGACTGCTGTAAAACTACCTGTAGGACTGCTGTCAAAACTACCTGTAGGACTGACATTAATTACTCATGTTTTCTAATTACTCTGTTGCACTTCACTATGTTAATGTATGCTACCACTGAAATGCATGACAATGTATTTAACCAGAAAGTATTATGATTAGAACTATTAAAACATTTATTTTCTTTAAATATATTAAAAAGATTTGTCATATTGACCTGCTGAATCCGATTTGACAAAACTACCTGTAGGACTGCTGTAAAACTACCTGTAGGACTGCTGTAAAACTACCTGTAGGACTGCTATAAAACTACCTGTAGGACTGCTGTTAAAACTACCTGTAGGACTGCTGTCAAAACTACCTGTAGGACTGCTGTTAAAACTACCTGTAGGACTGACATCAAAACTACCTGTAGGACTGACATCAAAACTACCTGTAGGACTGCTGTTAAAACTACCTGTAGGACTGCTGTAAAACTACCTGTAGGACTGCTGTTAAAACTACCTGTAGGACTGCTGTTAAAACTACCTGTAGGACTGCTGTAAAACTACCTGTAGGACTGCTGTTAAAACTACCTGTAGGACTGCTGTCAAAACTACCGGTAGGACTGCTGTAAAACGACCTGTAGGACTGACATCAAAACTACCTGTAGGACTGCTGTTAAAACTACCTGTAGGACTGACATCAAAACTACCTGTAGGACTGACATCAAAACTACCTGTAGGACTGCTGTTAAAACTACCTGTAGGACTGCTGTAAAACTACCTGTAGGACTGCTGTTAAAACTACCTGTAGGACTGCTGTTAAAACTACCTGTAGGACTGCTGTAAAACTACCTGTAGGACTGCTGTTAAAACTACCTGTAGGACTGCTGTCAAAACTACCGGTAGGACTGCTGTAAAACGACCTGTAGGACTGACATCAAAACTACCTGTAGGACTGCTGTTAAAACTACCTGTAGGACTGCTGTAAAACTACCTGTAGGACTGCTGTAAAACTACCTGTAGGACTGCTGTAAAACTACCCGTAGGACTGCTGTAAAACTACCTGTAGGACTGCTGTTAAAACTACCTGTAGGACTGCTGTAAAACTACCTGTAGGACTGCTGTAAAACTACCTGTAGGACTGCTGTCAAAACTACCTGTGGAACTGCTGTAAAACTACCTGTAGGACTGCTGTCAAAACTACCTGTAGGACTGCTGTAAAACTACCTGTAGGACTGCTGTAAAACTACCCGTAGGACTGCTGTAAAACTACCTGTAGGACTGCTGTAAAACTACCTGTAGGACTGCTGTAAAACTACCTGTAGGACTGCTGTAAAACTACCCGTAGGACTGCTGTAAAACTACCTGTAGGACTGCTGTAAAACTACCTGTAGGACTGCTGTCAAAACTACCTGTAGTACTGCTGTCAAAACTACCTGTAGGACTGCTGTCAAAACTACCTGTAGTACTGACATCAAAACTACCTGTAGGACTGCTGTAAAACTACCTGTAGGACTGACATCAAAACTACCTGTAGGACTGCTGTTAAAACTACCTATAGGACTGCTGTCAAAACTACCTGTAGGACTGCTGTAAAACTACCTGTAGGACTGACTTAAAAACGACCTGTAACCTGCTGTAAAACTACCTGTAACCTGCTGTAAAACTACCTGTAGGACTGCTGTTAAAACTACCTGTAGGTCTGCTGTCAAAACGACCTGTAGGACTGCTGTAAAACTACCTGTAGGACTGACATCAAAACTACCTGTATGACTGCTGTAAAACTACCTGTAGGACTGCTGTAAAACTACCTGTAGGACTGCTGTTAAAACTACCTGTAGGACTGACTTAAAAACTACCTGTAGGACTGCTGTAAAACTACCTGTAGGACTGCTGTGAAACTACCTGTATGACTGCTGTAAAACTACCTGTAGGACTGCTGTAAAACTACCTGTATGACTGCTGTAAAACTACCCGTATGACTGCTGTAAAACTACCTGTATGACTGCTGTAAAACTACCTGTAGGACTGCTGTAAAACTACGTGTAGGACTGCTGTTAAAACTACCTGTAGGACTGACATCAAAACTACCTGTAGGACTGACATCAAAACTACCTGTAGGACTGCTGTAAAACTACCTATATGACTGCTATAAAACTACCTGTAGGACTGCTGTAAAACTACCTGTAGGACTGCTGTAAAACTACCTGTAAGACTGACATCAAAACTACCTGTAGGACTGCTGACAGTTCATACGTTTAGTTAAAAATAAATATATATAGAGAGAGAGCACAAGTACAGATGACAAGTATAGTATGAGGCTAACGGTTTGTGTGAGCGGTTTCACCGGTCCATGAAGGCCTCTCTCCGAGCTACCCTTAGCGATGGTAGTTGGGTCGACAGGCTCCCGTGGGTCATGTTGGGTCTCAGGACCGCCCCCAAGGATGATCTCCAGTCATCGTCGGCTGAGCTGGTCTATGGCCAACCGCTGCGGGTCCCCGGGGAGTTTTTACCTGACACCACAGACCCCTGGTCTGCGACCCAGCAGCGCGTTTCAAACTTGGAGAACGCTAGGGCTTTTGTGCCGGTCCCCACCTCGCAGCATGGTTTGCCACAGACTCGTGTTCCACCCGGCCTCCAGGCGACGGAATATGTGTTCATACGGCACGATGCCCACCGCGGGTCCTTTCAACCCCCTACGATGGCCCGTTTTGGGTCCTACAGACGGGAAGTAAGACCTTCGTGGTGGACATTGGCGGTAAACCGGAACATGTCTCGGTGGACCGGCTTAAGCCAGCTCACTTGGTTGTGGATCACCCCGTGGCACTCGCTCAGACCTCCCCGTGTTAAACCTCGTCACCCTAAATCACTTTTTGAACATATGAGTCCCTCACCGCCCAATAGGCACCTTGCCCCTTGCCCTCCCCGCCACCGCAAGGCCCCAGGGGGTCCCACGGTAGCTCATATGCCGGCTCCAGTTGTTCGGAGCCGTTATGGTCGGGAGGTCCGTCTACCGACCCGTTTTGTGAGTTAGTAGGGTGAATTCTGGGGGGACATATGTAGTGGGCACTTACATGAACACTTACTTGGACTGGACATAATCCACCTACACTGTCACTTTAAGGACACAGGGCATTGTGGGTAGCTAGAGCGGCCATATGAACGCTTGGCTTGGTTTGTTGTGGTATCCATGGCTATGCTAATAAATGATGCACACTGATGTGTGGTCAAATAAACTTCACTCTCTTTGGTCGTGATTTCCCATCTCCTACAGTATTGAAATTAGTTTTCTCTAAGAAATGCATATCTGCTCTATATATTGAACTATTTCTATATTATATTATAGAATTATATACTATTCCTATTGTTTCTCTATCTAATCTAGTGCGCTGCCCAGATTGGGCCGTCAGACAGACAACGTATAATGGACGATAGAGCCAGGCGCTTGTGGAGAGATCTATGGAGGGGCCTTTTGTGTTTGAGTGTTTGTGTGTGTAGGAAGGGGGGGGGGGGGTCAATTTGAGATATTGGTCCAAATATGAAGGCAACACCAACATTCATTCTCCCCTCTCCCCCTATGTGTGTGTGAGGGTGTGTGTGTGTGTGAGTTTTTGAACTCTAAGTTCAGTGAGTTCAGTCTAGTGTTTTTTATTTAATGTTCCGCTGTGATCACCTTTTCCTCTAACAGAATAAGCAGCTCTTTTGTCATTGTCAGCTCTTTGTTGTATGTTTTTACAGTGTGAGTTAAATACATTTCTGAGATACAGAAGCCTCTGTTCCTCTCCTTCCTTTAATGGAAAACCTGTGTGGGGATTTAACTCAAAGTTAAACTGAAAGATTAAAATGCCTGGACTCGTCTTTGTTTTTGAAATAAGAGAGAATACTTTGTGCAACATTTTCAATATTTTGTGTTGTGTGGATGACTTCTTGAGTGTCAAATAAACACCTGGATCGCTGGGGGGCGGGGCAAACATAGACCAATGAAAGCAGCTATCCCCACTGATTCTAATGGCGCCACCCATGAGTCTCTATGACAATCAATTCACAAGATATGGAAAAGGGGCGGGACTTAAGTGTAGGGCCGGGGCAAACATAGACCAATGAAAGCCGATATGAGTCCAATGGTGCCATCCATGAGTCTCTTGAGTCTTCTTGAGATATGAAAGGGAGTGTGGGTGTGGTTTTAGAATAGGGGCATGTTTAACCCAGACCAATTCATGTATAAGTCTGTACTGAGTTGATTGACACCTCCCATAGTTGTGTGTCTGTGTGTTTCTCCAGTGGAAGTGTATGAGGCTCATTCATGGTCCTGTCTCTTTAAGAGAATTCAGCTACAGTGGGGAGTCCATTCATGTGCAAAAAAGTTATGAAATCATATGGCATTATTAGAAGGATTTCTTCTCTTGTGAATCGCTCCTGTCTTTTGACAATTTATTATAGTTTGATATTGTGGTGGACACTAGATGGAGGTGTCTCACTTCAGAATGGACACTGATTGAGTGACAGGAGGGAGTTGACTTAAGGGTGTGGCTGTACCTTGGTTCTGTTGGATTTGTTTGGAAGTAAAGTTCAGAGACTCGATACTCCGTCTGCTCGTCTCATTGATTCACTTCCACAGTGGTGACCCTAAACGTGTGAAATATGAGCAATAACGAGAATCCACCGGCTGTGGTTCCCGCAGTGTATGCAGCTACAGTCAAGTTGCCAGAGTTTTGGCAGCATGACCCGGCCCCGTGGTTTCAGCACATCGAGGCACAATTTCACCTCCGCGGAATAACGTCGGATGAGACGAAATATTACCATGTTGTTGCGGCATTGGATTCCTCCACTACACGCCGGCTGATGGGATGCCTGAGAGAGCCGCCAGCAGCCGGCAAATACGACGCGCTCAGAGAACAGCTGTTGCGCATTTTCCAGCTGTCAGATGCAGAGCGCGCGGAGCGCCTATTGTCCCTCAACGGATTGGGGGACAGTAAACCAACAGAACTGATGGAGAACATGCTAGCACTGCTTGGTTCAGGTGACGCTACATTTATTTTTGTGCAGCTGTTCCTGCGTCAACTCCCGACTCCGGTGCGCACGGCTCTGGCCAGCTCGCCTCTCGTGCGCACCAAGGATTACCGGGGATTGGCAGAGGAGGCGGACAGAATACTACTGGCCTCCCGTCAGTACTGTGTGGCTGCGGTGTCTGATCGGGTGGCTGATCGCAGGGATCAGACACAGAGGGATGATAGAGGGCTTTGTTATTATCATCGCCGTTTTGGCAACAAATCGAAGAGCTGTGTTCCACCATGCACCTTTGGTAACCAGGGAAACGTGAGAGCCGGCGCTCGTTAGCGGCTATGAGCGCTGGCGTCAATATCAACAAGCTGTTGTTTATCGAGGACACGTTGTCTGGAAGGCGTCTGTTGGTGGATTCTGGCGCCCAGAGGAGCATCCTGCCTGCGTCGGCCACGGACGCCTTGGGAAACGGTCATGGACCACCCCTGGACGCGGCTAATGGGACTTCCATCCGTACGTTTGGTACCAGGTACGTGACTATGTGTTTACATGGACAGCAGTTTAGCTGGGAATTTATTATTGCTTCAGTGTCGGTGCCTATACTGGGCGCGGATTTTTTGTGTGCTCACAGACTGTTAGTGGACGTTGCGAACCGTAGGCTGATTGGCTCTGTGTCCTTTGACACATACCCCTGCACACTGGGGGGGCCGGGGCCGCCTGCCCTGGCCAATATGCTCGCCACAGGCGATATGTACCAGCGCCTCCTCGCTGAGTTTCCTGCTCTGACTGTCCCCACTTTCTCTGCCTCTGTCGCCAAGCATGGGGTGGAACATTACATCCCAACGGTGGGCCCGCCAGTTTATGCACGGGCGCGCCGCCTGGATGCTGCTAAACTGGCAATAGCCAGGGAGGAGTTTGCCACAATGGAACGGCTCGGCATTGTGCGCCGGTCCAACAGTCCTTGGGCCTCCCCACTACACATGGTCCCCAAGGCGGAAGGGAAGTGGCGTCCGTGTGGTGATTTCCGGCGCCTAAATAACATCACCACTCATGACCGGTACCCAGTGCCACATATCCAGGATTTCTCTGCCCACCTGGCGGGCGCCACCATTTTTTCTAAAATAGATTTGGTGCGTGGCTACCACCAGGTACCGGTCCATCCGCTCGACGTGCCCAAGACTGCCATTATCACCCCGTTTGGACTGTTTGAATTCCTGCGCATGCCATTCGGCCTTAAAGGGGCAGCGCAAACATTCCAGCGGCTGATGGACTCTGTGCTGCGAGGCCTGTCATTTTTGTTTATTTATCTGGATGACATCCTGGTAGCCAGTGCATCGGTGGAGGAGCATCGGGGACATCTCCGTCAACTGTTCGAGCGGCTCAACGAGCATGGGCTGATCGTGAACCCGGCCAAATGTCAGTTTGGCCTGTCGGCCATGGATTTCCTGGGCCACCATGTCTCTTCCCAGGGGGCTGTTCCTCTACCCGCTAAGGTGGAGGCAATTGCTGCTTTCCCCCGCCCCCTCACCATCAAACCTCTCCAGGAGTTCCTAGGGATGGTTAATTTTTACAATAGGTTTATAGCCCATGCGGCTCACCTGATGAGACCTCTGTACGAGGCGTTGAAGGGGAAGAGAGCCAACGATGACGTGGGCTGGTCCCCGGAGCGGGTCCAGGCATTTGAGGGCTCTAAGGCTGCCCTTGCCAACGCTGCCATGCTGGCACACCCATCTCCTGCTGCTCCTATAGCCCTCACCACCGATGCCTCCGATTATGCAGTAGGTGCGGTGTGCGAGCAGTGGGTGGCTGGCGCCTGGCAGCCTCTGGCCTTCTTCAGTAGGAAGCTGCGTGACAACGAGAGGAAGTATAGTACATTCGACAGGGAGCTTCTGGCCCTCTTCCTCGCCATACGTCACTTCAGGTTCTTGCTGGAGAGCCGCAAGTTCACAGTTTTTGTCGACCACAAGCCCCTAACGTTTGCCATGGCCAAGACCACGGAGCCATGGTCGGGGCGGCAGCAGCGCCAACTTTCCGCCATATCGGAGTTCACTACCGACATCCAGCATGTAGCCGGTAAAGACAACCAGGTGGCGGACTGCCTCTCCCGGGCGCGCGTCAGTCCTGTGCACCTGGGCATCGACTATGTTGCCATGGCTGCTGACCAGCTCACCGACTCAGACCTTCAGGCGTTCAGGACGGCTGTGACAGGACTTCGACTTGAGGATGTGGTGTTTCACGACTGCGGCGCCACGCTCCTCTGTGACGTCTCCACTGGCCAGCCCCGCCCCATGGTTACAACTGACTGGCGCCACCGGGTATTTGACACCATTCATGCCCTTTCACACCCTGGGGTAAAGGCGTCGGTCAAGCTGGTAGCGGCCAAGTTCGTCTGGCCGGGCCTTAGGAAGGACGTCAAAGTATGGGCGGCCTCCTGTGTGGCGTGCCAGCGTGCCAAGGTACATCGTCACACTAAGGCCCCCCTGGAGCCGTTTCTCATTCCAGAGAGGCGGTTTGACCATGTCCACGTGGACCTGGTGGGCCCACTTCCCCCGTCTCAGGGTTTCACACACCTCCTCACTATGGTGGACAGGACCACCAGGTGGCCGGAGGTTGTTCCCCTGTCATCAACAACGGCTGCGGAGGTGGCTCGGGCGTTTATCTTTGGCTGGGTCACTCGGTTTGGCACGCCATTGGACCTGACTTCGGACAGGGGATCCCAGTTCACTTCTGAGCTGTGGAGCACCGTGGCTGAGAGACTTGGGGTGAAACTCCATCGTACCACAGCATACAACCCTAAGGCCAACGGCATGTGTGAGCGTTTTCACAGATCCATGAAGGCCGCTCTCCGGGCCACGCTCACAGACGGCAACTGGGTCGACCGTCTTCCGTGGGCAGGGGTGTAAAAAGTACCCATAAATTATACTTAAGTGAAAGTATGGGTACTGTCTCAAAATCTGACTCAAGTAAAAGTCAAAGTATCTGGCTAAAAACACACTTGAGTAAAAGTCAAAAAGTCCTACTTTTAAATGTACTTAAGTACTAAAAAGTAAAAGTAATTTTTTTTAAAGGGATAGACCAGGGGTCTCAAACTCATTCCATCGTGGGCCAAGTTTTCATTTTAACTATACATTTATAAGAGTTTTTTAAGGCAGAGATTTCATGGGATCGGGGGAGGCAAAGGAGACACTTAATTTTATAAGAATCAGTGTTGACAGTTTATGTAGATAGGGCCATGGATGCTCGTCTTGTCCGTCCACGCTGTCGCCGACCGTTTCGTCCTCTTCATCACTCATAAGGCATATTCTTCTGAGAGCAGGCGTTTAATCAAAGATCCCGCTTTCTAGTCTTGCACAAGGACCAATCAGCAGGGGTATGGGCGGGTTAATTTTTCATTGATGGGGATTTGATTGTCTGTCTTTAAATAAAGTTCGGACGCAGGATTAATAATGTTAACGTTCGTTCGGCCAGAGAAACAAAGATACTAATTAAAATAGTCTGACCTGTGAGATTTGTACTTTGTAGGTCTGCATTTTAAATGTAAGGAGTAAAAAGTATGTTTTTTTTCTCTGAAATGTAATGGAGTAAAAGTACAAAGTACACAAACCTAATAATACTTGAGTTAAGTACAAATCCCCCAAAACAGTACTTAAGTATTGTAACAAAGTACAATTACTCAAGTACTTTACACCCCTGTCCGTGGGTCATGTTGGGCCTGCGTACTGCCCCTAAAGAAGACCTGCAGGCCTCTTCAGCCGAATTGGTTTTTGGTCAACCGCTGAGGGTCCCAGGGGAGTTCCTTCCTGGTTCCTCTGCCCCTTGGTCCACTACAGCTCACCGATCTGCCTTCCAGGACGCAGCGAGGGTGTTTGCCCCAGTTCCCACACATCACTGCCTTCCCCAGTCCTACATTCCTAAGGACCTGATGACTGCAAGGTATGTGTTCATCCGTCATGATGCCCACCGTTCTCCACTGCAGGCTCCCTATGACGGGCCCTTCCGCGTCCTCGAGCCGGGCCCCAAGTACTTTGTGGTGGACATGGGGGGGAATAAGGAGCAGATCTCAGTCGATCGTCTTAAGCCTGCTCATGTGGTCCCAAATGGGCCGGTGGAGCTGGCTCAGCCCCGGCGCCGGGGCCGGCCACCCAAGTTTTCCCCTGTCCCATGCCCTCCGGCCGTTGTTACCCCTACCTTTCCACCGACGAAGCCTCGGCGGCGGCGGGGACGGCCCCCTGCCCCTACCCTTACCCTTTCCCCTTCCACGTTCCCTGTGACTGTTAAATACAGTCGTTATGGCCGCGTGGTCAGACCTCCTAAAAGAGACTGAAGACACTGGGTGCACTGTTTTTGGGGGTTTGTTGTGTTCAGTTCCGTTTGTTTGGTGTTGCACTGAATGTCAATTCTGGATGTTCGGGGGGGGGGGGGCCTGTGTGGTGGACACTAGATGGAGGTGTCTCACCTCAGAATGGACACTGATTGAGTGACAGGAGGGAGTTGACTTAAGGGTGTGGCTGTACCTTGGTTCTGTTGGATTTGTTTGGAATTAAAGTTCAGAGACTCGATACTCCGTCTGCTCGTCTCATTGATTCACTTCCACAATATACCATTTATCGTATTGTAATATTATTTGGGCCAGTACTTTTCCTACTTCTCTTCATAAACTTTTATATTGCAAAATAAATTAATAAGGCTTGCCATACTACTTCTAATCAATCTGCTCCTCTTTTTAGGCAACTTAAAATACTATCAATCTTTGATATTATTGTATACCAGATATGTATTGTTATGTTTAACTGCACCTTTAATTTAGATTTATTTCGTATTGTATTCCATAATTATTTCATGCCAAACTCCAGTATTCATTCATATCCAACAAGGCAATCAAATAATATGCATCATCATTTCTTCCACACAACATTAGGTCAGTTCAGTATAAGATTTAGAGTTCCTACAATTTGGAATTCAAAACCCTCTATAATGAAAAAGTGCTAATCTATTTCATCACTCAAATCCAGGCTTAAATATTTGTTTTGACTAATTATTAATGTTGTTGTTTTTGTTATTATTATTAATATTAGTTCGATTATTATTGTTATTATTATTATTATTATTATTATTATTATTATTATTATTATTATTATTATTATTATTATTATTATTATTATTATTATTATTATTATTATTATTATTATTATTATTATTATTATTATTTTTATTATTATTATTATTATTATTATTATTATTATTATTATTATTATTATTATTATTATTATTATTATTATTATTATTATTATTATTATTATTATTATTATTATTATTATTATTATTATTATTATTATTATTATTATTATTATTATATTATTATTATCTTAATATTATGAAAACATTTTATGAACTTATTTTACTTTCACTTAAAAAGAAAAGTATCCAATGATTTAATTCATGAGTTGAGGCCCTGTATAGGCCCATCTGGGTCTCTTGCCTCTACTCAGCACCTTTATATACACTTTCTGTCATGGTCAATGTTTAATTTGTACTGTTTTGCTGAAATGGTGCAAAATAAAGAAATAGGTGTGTATGTGTAGCGTCACTGTCAAACAAATGCCAATCCTACGCTCTGGGAGGAGTAGCATTGTGAGAAAGTGGTGGAATAATAATAAAGAAGAATATATACGATAGATGACAAGAGTGTGTGTGACCTAAGTCACCTAATGAATGAACAATGCAGATGTAAACCCACTGACAGTCATTGAGACAGAGGGTGAGACTGTAAAGATCAGCAGCTGAATGTGATGTTATTGTTTAGAGTTACCTGAGCAGGTCACGTTCAGGCTGCGAGGGGAAGACTCAGACCTCACTGGTCCTCTACACTCCCTCAGTGCAGACTCAGAGCCAGAACAGTCAGTGAGAAACAGCCATACAGGTTGGTCAGAAACATCACTCTGTTCTATTGAAACAGCAGAGCCACAGTCCAGCTGCCTGCACACTACAGCTGCGGTCTTCATGGTCAATGATGGTCTCCAGTCCTCTCCTGCAGGTCTCCAGTCTCCCTGGTGGTTGGTCTCCAGTCTCCCAGCACAGCGGCTGCCTCCTTCCAACCTCACATCATCATGTTCTGCACAGAAACAAGAGAAACAACTACATTTAGAGGCATGTTTATCTGTAATAAAAATAATGATTTTCATCCTTCTCTCTCATTTGATTGACACATCAAAGATCACCTTCCTCTTCGTAATATTTAAAACGTCTGATCTCTATTAACCCTTGTATGGTGTTTGCATTTATGTTACTCACCCAAAGTTCATGGGTCTGGTGGACCGACAACAATATTGGGATTTTAAAACAATAAATCCAGAACAATATATATAAAAATAGATTATATATGTTCATCTCAATTACAAGCAATTTGTTTCTGCTAGATCACATTTATGAATAAAAGTGCTATTTGTGATAAAATGTGATGTCTGTTCAAAGAGAATCCAGCATAATCGAGACATGAATTTAATAAATCAGGTTAATGTCGAAAGAGATAAATGAAACAAGGTGGAGGCAGACAGTGAAGGTACACAGTGAACCTCTCCCCCATGCTGCTATGATGCCCTCAGTTCCCCAAGGGCATCAATAAAGGAATATCTTATCTTAGTGTTACCTACTGATTTGTCACTTTGAACTGCATGGCATGGCCTCCTTGTGTCTATTTTATGCATGTATCCATACCTATTATTAATATTATTATTAGGGCTTTAGATAGAAGTCTACTTGAATACATCACTATTATTATTAGGGCTTTGGAATGAAGTTTATCTGAATACATCACTATTATTATTATTATTATTATTATTATTATTATTATTATTATTATTATTATTATTATTATTATTATTATTATTATTATTATTATTATTATTATTATTATTATTATTATTATTATTATTATTATTATTATTATTATTATTATTATTATTATTATTATTATTATTATTATTATTAGGGCTTTACATAGAGGTTTACCTGAATACATCACTATTATTATTATTATTATTATTATTATTATTATTATTATTATTATTATTATTATTATTATTATTATTATTATTATTATTATTATTATTATTATTATTATTATTATTATTATTATTATTATTATTATTATTATTATTATTATTATTATTATTATTATTATTATTATTATTATTATTATTATTATTATTATTATTATTATTATTATTATTATTATTATTATTATTATTAGGGCTTTAGATATAAGTTTACCTGAATACATTACTATTATTATTAGGGCTTTATATAGAAGTTTATCTGAATACATCACTATTATTATTATTAGGGCTTTATATAAAAGTTTATCTGAATACATCACTATTATTAGGGCTTTATATAGAAGTGTATCTGAATACATCACTATTATTATTATTAGGGCTTTATATAGAAGTTTACCTGAATACATCACTATTATTATTAGGGCTTTAGATATAAGTTTATCTGAATACATCACTATTATTATTAGGGCTTTATATAGAAGTTTATCTGAATACATCACTATTATTATTATTATTATTATTATTAGGGCTTTAGATAGAAGTCTACTTGAATACATCACTATTATTATTAGGGCTTTGGATTGAAGTTTATCGGAATACATCACTATTATTATTATTATTATTATTATTATTATTATTATTATTATTATTATTATTATTATTATTATTATTATTATTATTATTATTAGGGCTTTACATAGAGGTTTACCTGAATACATCACTATTATTATTATTATTATTATTATTATTATTATTATTATTATTATTATTATTAGGGCTTTATATAGAAGTTTATCTGAATACATCACTATTATTATTATTAGGGCTTTAGATAGAAGTTTATCTGAATACATCACTATTATTATTATTATTATTATTAGGGCTTTATATAGAAGTTTACCTGAATACATCACTATTATTATTATTATTATTATTATTATTATTAGGGCTTTATATAGAAGTTTACCTGAATACGTCACTATTATTATTATTATTATTATTATTATTATTATTATTATTATTATTATTATTATTATTATTATTATTATTATTATTATTATTATTATTATTATTATTATTATTATTATTATTATTATTATTAGGGCTTTAGATAGAAGTTTACCTGAATACATCACTAGTATCATTAGGGCTTACACTGCTAATAAACTATAATATATAGTTATGTAACACTGCTAATTCAACTATAATATACAACTATGTAACACTGTTAATTACACTATAATATATAATATACATTCTACATGCTGTTGTGACATGTTAGTGATGTTAATACTTGAAAACGTTTGAAATTAAAATCGCAACTATTATGCAACACTCTGAAAAATATTTATTTATGACCAGATGCCATTTTGGGTGCTGCAGTGTGTTGTTTGTTTAAGTGAGTGTGTGCGTGTGGGTGTGTGTGCTATGTGCAATTGATGGTTGTTGCATAGTGTTTATTGTTCGTTGAGCAGCCTGATGGCCTGGGGATAGAAGCTTCTTCTGAGTCTTTCTGTGCTCGCCTTAACACTCCGGTATCGCTTGCCTGACCGCAGCAGTTCAAAGAGGCAGTTGTTCGGGTGGCTGGAGTCCTTGATGATTCTCTTCGCCTTCCCCCTGCACCGCTTGTTGTAAATGTTCTGGAGGGTGGGAAGCCCCCCTCCAATTGTGCGTTCGGCTGAACGTGTCACTCTTTGTAGTCTGCTACGGTCTTGTGCAGTGCTATTCCCAAACCAGGAGGTGATGTTGCCAGTCAGGATGCTCTCTATTGTACATGAGTAGAAGTTCCTAAGGATCTTCTGACTGACTTGGAACTTCCTTAGGCGCCTGAGGAAGTAGAGGCGTTGTCGTGCCTTCTTCACAACACTGTCAATGTGTGTGGTCCATGTCAAGTCCTCGGATATGTGGGCTCCGAGGTACTTGAAACTGTTCACTCTCTCAACCGGTGCCCCGTCGATGCTGAGGGGGCTGTAGTCCTTGACCCCCGACCTCCTGAAGTCCACAATAATCTCTTTTGTTTTGCTGACGTTCAGGGAGAGGCAGTTCTCCTGACACCACTGTGACAGATTCTCTACCTCTTCCAGGTAGGCCCTCTCGTCGTTGGCAGAGATCAGGCCCACCACTACTGTGTCATCAGCAAATTTGATGATTGTGTTGTTGTTCCGCTATGTAACACTGTTAATTAAACTATAATATAGAGCTATGTAACACTGCTACCTAAACTATAATATAGATAGAGCTATGTAACACTTTTCATTAAACTATAATATAGAGCTATGTAACACTGCTAACTAAATTATAATATAGAGCTATGTAACACTTTTCATTAAACTATAATATAGAGCAATGTAACACTGCTAACTAAACTATAATATAGAGCGATGTAACACTTTGAATTAAACTATAATATAGAGTTATGTAACACTGCTAACTAAACTATAATATAGAGCTATGTAACACTTTGAATTAAACTATAATATAGAGCTATGTAACACGGCTAACTAAACTATAATATAGAGGTATGCAACACTGCTAACTAAACTATAAAATAGAGTTATGTAACACTGCTAACTAAACTATAATATAGAGGTATGTAACACTGCTACCTAAACTATAATATAGAGCTATGTAACACTGTTAACTAAACTATAATATAGAGGTATGCAACACTGCTAACTAAACTATAAAATAGAGTTATGTAACACTGCTAACTAAACTATAATATAGAGCTATGTAACACTTTGAATTAAACTATAATATAGAGCTATGTAACACGGCTAACTAAACTATAATATAGAGGTATGCAACACTGCTAACTAAACTATAAAATAGAGTTATGTAACACTGCTAATTGAACTATAATATAGAGGTATGTAACACTGCTACCTAAACTATAATATAGAGCTATGTAACACTGCTAACTAAACTATAATATAGATCTATGTAACACTAGTAACTAAACTATAATATAGAGCTATGTAACACTGCTAACTAAACTATAATATAAAACAATGTAACACTTTTAATTAACTGCATCGCATAAAGGCATTTTTGGCACAATGAAATGTAGGCTACATGACATGACATGACATGTTTTTACGGGGGGCAGCTGCATTGGGGGACGCAGGACTCATCCTGGCCACGCCGGGCGGGGTCAGTCTTAACCTAGTGTCCACCAGGTGTCAGCCATGCTCTGCTGTACTGGTCACCTGTAGGCCCCAGCATTCCTAGGAAGCTCACTGGCGGATGCCTCGGCAGACCTGGCCCAGAACTTTCTGGTGTAAGAATGGGTGTGGCAGACTTACCGTCACAGGGGGGGGGTCCACCCAGCGGGTGGGCCGTGACGGAGCTGTTTCATACAGCTGGCCCTTGTGGCACCCTCTGTGACTTGTGCGTTTTGGGGTAACTGCGCCCCACTACGCATGGTCGGAGTCCTACCCCCCGCACCTCGTTAGGAGGGGCGAGGGGGCCGGGACCCCACCCGTGTTTTTAATTAATCGCAAATTAATCACATTTTATTTTATTTTCTAAATCTACCTTAAATTGGTATTTTTCAAGTTTTAATACTCTTATCAACATGAGTCAACAAATGCTTGCTTTATGGAGCCATTTAACACAAAAGGATGACCCTCATGTATTGCAAATTTGCATCAAATTCAAAACAGAGTGATGCACAAAATAACTTAAAAGAAAATAATAATTTAAAACAATGAATAAAGGACTCACACCCCTCCCCTCTTTTTCTCTCACACACACACAAACACTCTCCCAGCTCTCTTTCTCTCTTGCCCCTTCCTCATCTCTCTCACCCCCCCCTCTTTTTCTCTCACACACACACAAACACTCTCCCAGCTCTCTTTCTCTCTTGCCCCTTCCTCATCTCTCTCACCCCCCCCCCCTCTTTTTCTCTCACACACACAAACACTCTCCCAGCTCTCTTTCTCTCTTGCCCCTTCCTCATCTCTCTCACCCCCCCCTCTTTTTCTCTCTCACACACACAAACACTCTCCCAGCTCTCTTTCTCTCTTGCCCCTTCCTCATCTCTCTCACCCCCCCCCCTCTTTTTCTCTCACACACACACTTTGAGTCAGAAACAAACAAAGTATCAATGGGTCTCATTCTCCAACATTTTCCAAAGACTTCTCTTAGGGCAACCATCTTGGAACCGACTGAGACAGAATCGACGACAAGTTCACTCTGATTCCCCAACGCGTGGGGAAGATGTCTTAAGTGGCTCAAACGATCACAGCTGGGATGCCGGCCAGGGGCGGGCTAGGGGGTGGCTACTTGGGCTCAAGCCCCGAATGTTTTCTGAAAAGCCCCGAATCTATTTTAAAAAAAATAAGAAAAAATGATTTTTCTTTTTGACAATTCATCATTGTTACATGAAAATATGTTTGCACCAGATTTAGCAGAAGCTAATTTCCATCTGTGCTCTATCCAGATGCTAACTGTATTTGAGTGAGTTAAGTCTTGGTGTCATGGTAGACTCAGACCTAAGCTTTAAATCACAATCAACAAGTTGACAAAAACTTAATTCTTCCACCTTAGAAACATAGCTAAAGTACGGCCATTTATAAATCAAAAGGACGCTGAAAACCAGATCCATGCCTTTATTTCAAGCCAACTCGACTACTGTAATGCACTCCTTACCGGCCTCCCGAAAAAATACGATGATAACTATTTTATTGCAATGCACTATTGCATTATTTTATTCTATTTTACTAACTATTTTATTGCACTGCACTATTTTACTTTGTATCAGTGAATCATAGACGCCTGGCCATAAGAGCATTCGGAGCATCTCTGCTCTCCCACTATTGAACTTGGGGGAGCAAAGGTATGCTCTTGCTCCACCACTTTTTGATCATATGAAAAATATGATATATCCCCCCCCAATATATAAATCTAACCATAACTATGTTATGGTTAACTGAGTTTTATAGTGAAAAGAGCAGCTTTATTGGTCAAGATTGAAGGCTCTATATTGCAGGAAATTGCACGTACAGGTTAATTAAATTCAAAAAAAATCTGCCGTGGAGGGGGTCGTGCCTGACCCCCTCGAAACCACCCCTTGCCGGATCTCCTATAATCCTAAATCCGCCCCTGATGCCGGCAATGAGGAATGTCACTATGAATGCGCGTTCCTGTCTAGGTCATCCTCATACAAGACATGCCTCCGAGAGCTCCTTATAAGCCAGGCTCTGTGCCGTTTGCAAATGAAATCGCAAAAAGTCGAGAGTTTAGACACACCTGTCCAGCTCATTAAATGCAACTGATGCGATGCAGCCGTGTAAAAATGGTGGCGGAAGTGCTTTGCGACCGATCAAAATGAGATTCGATTAATGTATTGTCATCATATATACAGGCTACAGGTGCGGCTGGGTAGCGCAGTGGAGAATGCACTCGCCTACCACCGCAGAGATCGGTGGGATCTCTGGGATCGAATCCAGCTGTCAGCGGTACCTCTGGCTTGGTCAGTCGTCCCTACTAACACAATTGGCAGTGTTAGTGGGTAGGAAGCCAGTGGGGTGTGTGTCCTGGTCATTGTAAACAGCGACTCCTACTGGTCGGTCCGGGCGTCTGTTCAGCAGGGAGGGGATCGGGGGGAAATAGCATGAACTTCCGCATGTGTTACGTTCCCCCGGTGAGAGTCCTCGCTATCAGGTGAAGAGAAGCGGCTGGCGACTCCACATGTATCGGAGGAGGCGTGTGGTAGTTCTACACCCTCCCTAGGCCGACAGTGGGGCAATGCACGCAACGACCA
>NW_028170153.1:245000-247500 GCF_963971535.1 Notolepis coatsorum
ACCCTCAAGACCCCTACGCTCTGCATCTTCTGGCCGCCTCAGATCTACTCCTATCCAAGCTCCCGGAGGGTCATCAAAGAGAAGCCGCCTATTCTCAGTCCTTGCCCCACAATGGTGGAATGAACTACCCATCCCAGTTAGGACAGCCGAATCCCGTCCAATCTTTCGCCGTCGACTAAAGACTCACTTCTTCAACCATTATCTGAAATGATAATAAAAAAAATAAAAAATAAATCTAACCCCGACTAACCGTACTGTCATGCACTTGTCCTAATAAACTAACCTACACTGTAACACGCAACACTTTGATGAACATTGTTACTCAGCTGATAGAGTTATACCCTTCTTGCTGTCTTGTCGCACAGAACTTGTAAGTCGCTTTGGATAAAAGCGTCAGCTAAATGACTAAATGTAAATGTATCAGCTCTTCCACCTTAGAGCTATATATCCAAGCAGCCTCACGTTGTTCACTAAGCACAACATTTGACGACACAGAAGCGAATCTTCATTCAAACAGCAATGGCAGGCAGCTCGCACAGTAGAAGCAATCGTCCGTGTTATCTGATTTGGAGAGTATTCCCTCATTAAAAGGACAACAAAAAACGTCTCTGAAGGCTTATATTGTCAGAGAATAGGCTACGGTGTCAGAGAATTAGGAGAATTAGGCTACGCGGTATGCTCCAAATGGCATTGAGTTTCTCTCGTTCGATGTCACGGATAGGCTAGGGGACACAAATTCAGCCTGAGATGTTCAGAGTCGCTCCGGCCCGCACGCACCCGCGCACACACACTATTGTCACCTATGTGTGTCGTTGCGCTCTGGGTAGTGTATCTGTAGTAGAGCACTGTGTAGGCTACATCGTCTGGACGGACTGTTTCTGTGCGAGCGAGCATGCGTACTAAGGAATTTAATCCTGCCGGCGCCACTGCCGGCCCACACACTGGCCCACACACTGGCCCACACACTGGCCCACACACTGGCCCACACACTGGCCCACACACCGGCCCACACACCGGCCCACACACTGGCCCACACACTGGCCCACACACTGGCCCACACACTGGCCCACACACTGGCCCACACACTGGCCCACACACTGGCCCACACACCGGCCCACACACTGGCCCACACACTGGCCCACACACTGGCCCACACACCGGCCCACACACTGGCCCACACACTGGCCCACACACCGGCCCACACACTGGCCCACACACCGGCCCACACACTGGCCCACACACTGGCCCACACACCGGCCCACACTCTGGCCCACACTCTGGCCCACACTCTGGCCCACACACCAGCCCACACTCTGCCCCACACACTGGCCCACACACCAGCCCACACACCAGCCCACACACTGGCCCACACACCAGCCCACACACCAGCCCACACTCTGGGCCACACACCAGCCCACACACCAGCCCACACTCTGGCCCACACACTGGCCCACACACCAGCCCACACACCAGCCCACACTCTGGCCCACACACTGGCCCACACACTGGCCCACACACTGGCCCACACACCAGCCCACACACCAGCCCACACTCTGGCCCACACACCAGCCCACACACTGGCCCACACACCAGCCCACACTCTGGCCCACACACCGGCCCACACACTGGCCCACACACTGGCCCACACACCAGCCCACACACTGGCCCACACACTGGCCCACACACTGGCCCACACACCAGCCCACACACTGGCCCACACACCGGCCCACACACCGGCCCACATACCGGCCCACATTATTGGCCCACACACCGACTCACACTGGCCCACACCGGCCCACCGTACAGACCATGTAGCCTGGGAGATGACTGAAATCACTGCAAGAGCTGGTAGGCTATTTTTAAGCATCTTTCTGTGGCAATTATTTTTTTTTTTTTACATCTAACTTATTCAGCCCTACCCTACCAAAGTGGGCCGATCGGAGTGGACTAAATGGGCCAGTCGAACCCCCCCATCAAAAAAAATAAAAAACCAGTGTCGTAAATTAAATTGATCAAAATGACCCGTATAAGCATTACAGGAGGGATCAAAATCATCTAGCGGTTTCTGGAAAAGGCCATAGGAGAATTCAGTCAAAGGCTAACAGTGCAACCTTTCACCCTTCACCTAGCAGCTATAGGAAAAAGCCCAGAGTACCATAAAAATAAGAACAGATCAAATGGCAAACAAATGAAACCTCTTTCCCCACAACAAAGTGGGATGGAGGGCCCAATACTTAACTTTAAGTCAGGCCTGAAGGCCGGCACCAAAGTTCTGTTTACTTTAGCTAAACAGTCCAAACAGACCTTTCTGTATGAGGGTCGAATTCAGGGACACTTGGGTAAATCATTCTAAAAGGAAACTAGTTCATATCCCCTCTGTAAGGTCACCTTGTAACGCTGTTTCGCAAGACCCAAATCACTGAGAGGGGAGACCTTCTAGCCAATAGGAAAGCAGGCTCTCTGGGGTGACGGCACTGGATGGCGCAAGGGCGGGGGGGGG
>NW_028170153.1:252500-324683 GCF_963971535.1 Notolepis coatsorum
TATTAATGATGGCAGGAGTTTTGTTTTATTTTTGGCCCCAGGCACCGGAACTTATAAATATAGACGTGGACAAGCGGGCGTTGCAGGAGCCTCACGCAAATAAATTTATAAAAATAGCAAGGGAGGTGGCGAAAAGTGCGAATAAGACTGATTGTTATGTGTGCGACCTAGCACCGGAGTCTGCTGCAGCCGGTTTACCGCTTATGGCCCACCCAGTCACTGAGTGTCATAACTCTGTGTTGAGGGGATTTAATTTGCCTTTCCTATGAAAGGGAGTGAGTGAGGGGAGGATGTAGGCGTATCATAAGACGGGGCGGTTGCTAGGGGGTGAGACGGGGCAGGCTAGTTTGGATGTTAGGCCTATTCCGGTGGCAGTTAGGCCGGAGGAGTTTACAAGATGTGAGGACGGCGAGAATGGTGTGTATGTGGGCACGCTGGGAAATTGTGTAGGGGGGGTGAGCCTGGGGGCTGCAAAGGTGGCTGCACGGGCTCCCCCAGGTACGTATTGGATTTGTGGTGAGAATGCGTATGCAGCGTTGCCAGCGGGTTGGAAAGGAAGATGTGCGTTGGGGTATCTGGTGCCGGCAATGAGGGTAACGGATGTCTTGCCAACGCACCCTGGGGCGAGGAAGACGCGGGCTGCGACTCATGCGAATCGTTTTTTCAGGGTGGCGCTTCCTGCGTATGGGACGTATGCTAATATGAAGGAGATTGATCGTTTGGCTGCATTATTTGAGGACATGGCGGCCACAACAACAAAGGGGTTTAGCCTAGAAAATGAGGAGATGCGGTCGTTGAGATTAATGGAGATGCAGACAAGGGCGGCTATGGATTTTTTGTTGGCAGCTGCGGGGGGTACGTGTGCGTTGATTGGTCAGGAATGCTGCACATATGTGCCCGCAAATGATGAGATAGGGATGCCGGACGTGATAGCACATTTGAGGAACATTACGAGGGATCTCCATGACTCTCGGGTGAGTTCGTGGGAGGATTGGGGTCAGGAGCAGTTGGGGTATATAGGTTGGGTGATAGTTAAATACGTTCTCTATGCAGTGGTGATATTTGTGGTATTGGTTGTGTGTGTGTCGGTGATTAGAGCATGCTTTGGGTGTCTGATTAGGACTCTCTGCGCAGCCGGTCCGGCGGTGGAGAAGTCACTCCGCTCGGCTGCGCCTGTTATGACTAAGATAATGGCGGTAGAGGAGGATGACGAAGGGGGCCGAGCGGAGGGGGGCGTTCCGTTGGTGCCGAGGTACCATGAGTACGCCCTGTCTGTCATTTTTTGATCTGGACTGCTGGACAGTCTGGGTCGATGGGTGGGGGATGGGGTGTGCAGGGGGGTATGGTGCTGGGGGGACGTGCCTGGGGATATTATGAAAAGTAATGTTGTTTTTGTGAATGAGTTTTGTTTCCATAGTAGGTACACGGAGAAGGAATGGGTTGAGAGTTGTTAGGTCCCTGGGGTCTGGTGCTGAGTCTGTACGGTTATGCATGACCGTTTAGCAGGGCACTGGGCTTCCTGCGGTTAGTGACAAGGTGGGGTGCCTGGGCGTTAACTACCTTGTACCTGTGGTGAGGTTATCCTGTCCTCTGTGGGGAGTCTGTAATGGACGCTTCGGAAAACGGAGGGTGGGGCCTCGCGGCGTGCAGGGAGTGATGTCGGAAGGTGCGTAAAAACAAATGTTAGTGGACACGTGTCTGAGGAGGACAAGTGTCCACTGGGGGGAAGTAGTATTGAAAAATGGAAACATGATGATTGAATGAAATGTGTAATCAAGATGGTGACACTAATCAAAAAATTTGTGATTTTCGAGGTGAAACAGAATATTGGAGCGGGACCACGGGGAAAACATCGGAAAGCGGAAATTCAACGAAGGAGGGATCAACATAGAAGCGGAAAATAAGGGAGTAGACACCGGAAACGCAAACACCACTGTCAATCACAACATCTCTCAAAAATTAGATGTGGTATGAATATTAGATAGAAGATATATTCATACTGAAAAAACGGAGTAAAGTGAAATTCCAGTTGAAAAATTAAAAAGAACTGTTGTATTTTGTGCTCTATTTTTCAGCAGTTCTGCCAGGCAACGAGGGCACCGCAAGTCAGGTAAGACTACAGATCACCAGTGAAAAGGGAAAGAAGAGAATAGACAGGGCTACAAGTACCGTTAGCGGTTGTTCGAGTAGGAGATAGTCACAAAAAGCATAGACACCTACACTTAGACAGGGAATACAAAGATCACTCTTGCCTGCTACCATTTTTAAAAATAAAAAAGGACACAGAAAGAGGAATTAAAAACCTCTAGTACATGAGAAGAAGAAGCGCATATAGAAAAATGACAACGGAGGCGAGTAAAGATGTGAGTACACCAATTGGTTGGATGGAGGATACCCCGATACAAGTGCTTGCTAAAAATAATCCTTACACAGAGGACAATCCTTACTATGTGGAAAGACTTATTGAATTATCAGAGAAATGGAATAAAAGATGGCCACACATCACCAAACCCTGGCCTATTGAGGGCTCTTTTGATTTAGAAATAATATCAGATCTGCATGCTCTAATTAGGACATATAGAACGGGAGAGGAAAAAGTGGGAAAGATGACAATCAGAGGGAAAAAACGCATGCAAGAAATGGACGCCTTATCAAAATTCGCTCGGGAAGCTGAGAGAAGGAAGAGTATGGTTGAGGACAGTTCGACTGTCAATAAGGAGGCCCTGCCGACAGAGGAGCTAGCTCCCATCCTGATCACTCCCCAGGCCCCTAAAAGGACAATAGTCACCTCCCAAAGAGCAACTGAGGTAAATATAGCACCTCCACCTTATGCCAGCAGGAATAAGGAACCAATCTACCCTATCCTGCCTATGATAGACATGGATAGCCAATACGAGATAACCAACAATAGTGGCCGTAGAACAGAGATGGGACGGGCAGTGACAACAATCACCCTAACGCCTGAAGCAGACGAAACAGAGGGGGAGAGAAGAAGGGAGCGAGACGTTCAGTCCCACAGTATTCCTTATCCCAGGGCGGCGGAGAGATATCAAGACGAAGAGAGACATCGATGCAAACATGAACCGCTCACTGCCGCAAAGAAAGAAATTCTCTGGGCGGAAGGAGAGGGACGCCGAAGCGACGACATTAGGGAGTTAGACGACCAAATAGATAGTCTATACGACAGGAGTCTCAGCCACAGAAGAGACTATCCCCAGGAGAAGTCAAGACAAGCTCCCAGCCGTCGCCAGCCCTCTCCCCCCGCAACCCACAAATACTGGGAAGACACAGAGGACGAGGAACAGACATGGGAGCCCCCGAACAGGTACCAGGAGAAAGACAGAGAACGAGAGGAAGAGGAGAGAAGAAAGAGACCCCTCAGAGAAGTGACGCCGAAGAGGTTACCTGCTCCAAAATTCACTACACCACTCTCCGTGCCCGCACCTACCCTCGAAGAAAGAGACCAGCTGATGAAACTGACGGCTACCATGGAGGAATTAAAGCGACGACATCATGGGATGAGTAAGGAAAACCGAGAGATGGAAGCACAGATACAGGCCTACCAAGAGGCAAAAGACACTGATTCCGAGGGATACCGAGCAATCGCCGAACGCTGGAGAAGGGGCACCGACGCACGAACAGAATTGGAAGAACAAATGAGAGAAGCAAAGGATGAAATCAAAGCGTTGAAAAGGTCGGAAGAAAAAAGAGTGACCAGATCCAGTACCCGAGAGCCTACGGTCAACATACAACCCTTGATGATAAGACATCAGGGATTGGAGTACCAGCCATGGAATGCTTCAGACATGTCCCAAATATCGGAGAAGTTGCCCTCCCTCCAGAATGGGGCTTTTCCATGGATTGCCAAGCTGGAGGAAATAATGGTAGGCCAACAGCTGGCTATCGGCGATGTCAAGCGACTACTCTCTCACAAAGTAGGAGTCGCTGGCATGGAAGAACTACTAACCAAGGCTGCCATGGTGCGGTATGTAGTGTCTGGAGCCCACGACCAGGACCTCTTCGCCGCTCACCGAGGAGCACTGTGGCGGGTCCTGCGGGAGACCTATCAAACCCTGATGCATCCAGACAAGATCCACATTGGTGCGTTGGGACCTGATACCCCCCCCAGAGAGTATGTGGCAAAGGCCTACGCCACCTGGAGAGACATGACTGGTCAAGACCCCGCACAAAATCCAATGGGAGAGGCGATGCTAAGAGAAAAAATACAGAAGGGCCTCTCCAGCGAGGTGAGACAAAAACTGAACGAAGTGGTATGCCTGGGAAGCCTTCCTTTAGATGCATACATGGAGAACGTGAGCCATCAAGTGGAGCTGCACAGGAAGAAGGAGCAACAGGCCAAAGACAAAGAAACAGCAAGTCAGCGAAAGCTCATGTACCAACAGCCTGTCGAGGCAATCAAGGTGGTAGAGTACCTCCAAGCCATGGTACAATCCACACAGCCCAGAGCCGAAACGGGGAATAGCGGACAACTGAACAACCAGGAAACAGCACAGCCCACAAAACAGGAAGCACCGGCACCCATACAACAACAGAATCAGCGGGGATCGAACTGGCAGCCCCGAGGAGGGAATGGACGTCCAAGAGGAGGATCGTCTGGATGGCCGGCATCGGTTGAGTGCTGGACTTGTGGAGAACTCGGCCATCTTGCCCGATACTGTGACAAAGGGTGGCGAGCCAGCCCCAGGGGTCGAGGAAATAACAGAGGAGGTGGCCGAGGAGGAAACGGCCGACTCCAGGATCAGTGGTACGGACCAAACCAATACCAGACCCAAAACCAATACCAGACCCAAGACCAAGGCCAGACCCAAGACCAGAACCAGCAACAGAACATGGGCCCAGTAAATCCATCCAGGGGGCCGGAACAGATGTTCTGACGAGGCCCAGATAGTTCAATGGGGGGGTGCCAGCTGTCATTGTCACACTTAAGGGAGGAACCAATAGTGCACGTAGCGGTGAATAATAAATCTGTCAGGATGATGGCAGACACCGGGGCGGCGTACACTGTGGTCCAACTTAAAGATGCGACACACCTGCCCATGTCCGGTCGATATGTACGGACCATTGGATTTGAGGGAATAAAAAAGCTGATTCCAGTGACAGAACCTGTCACCCTGAAGTACAGAGGCAAAGAGGCGACTGTTTCCATCTTGGTCTCCGACACCGCACCCATCGGCTTACTGGGCAGGGACGGCCTTGGTATGCTGGGGATGAACATTCTATGCACGCCTGATGGTTGTGTAATCGACGTCCCAGAAGACCAATACTATCAAATGATGCAAAGGACGGACCCCCGACCACCGGAAGTATACTGGTTGGGGAACCTAAGCCAGGAATTGCTCGGACCAGCGTTGGAATGGGAGACATTCATCACCGCCAATATGCCAGCTGCAAAGAACCCAGAGACACCATACCATTGCACTCTACAGTACTACAGAGATGCGGATGAAAGACAAGCCGAGGAGTGGCTGAGAAATCAACCAGAGGAGGTGCAGCTCAACGCCACCAGCATAGTGATGGGTCCCCAAGGAGCAGCAATACGGCTTGCACGGAGCAACTATCTGCAAAAGGAACACGAGATCACAGACAGCGTTCCCCACGTGACTCTGAAAGTGACCGACTCGTGTGACCAACAACACATCGGAATGATGATGAAAGAGGCAGAAGAAATAAAGTTCGAACAGATGAAGGAAAACCGACTCATATGGATAAGCCCGGACAAGCGGTTCGTCAAGATAATGATTCAAGGCACAGGGATGGGACGTCCCCAGACGGTGCAGCTGTCACAGGAGACAGTAGAAGACACCCCCCAGAAATTGAGCCTCCAGGAGGAGATGATGGGGGCCATACCAGAAGTGCTGTGGTCGAAACATAGCACCGACATTGGACTGATCAAATCTGCTCAACCAGTGAGGGTGGAGCTTAGACCAGGAGCAACCCTGCCCTGGAAAAGTCAGTACCCACTGAAGGAAAAAGCGGTGGCCGGAATCGAGCCACAAATCAAAGGACTTCTAGAAGCCGGAGTACTACGAAAGACAAAGAGCCCCAAGAGCAACACGCCGTTGCTGCCAGTGGAGAAACCTGACACCTCATACCGTCTGGTACACGACTTGAGGGCCGTCAATGAGGTTTTAATTGACTATCCCGCCGATGTCCCAGATCCCCACACACTACTGACATTCATCCCGCCGCAAGCTGAGTATTTTACGGTTATAGATTTGTGTAGCGCCTATTTTAGCGTACCTTTGAGCAAAGAGTGCCAGCATTTTTTTGGTTTTACCTATAAGAATGAGCATTATGAGTACACTAGGCTCCCACAGGGATTAAAGCATTCCCCACACATCTTTAACAAGATCTTGAGAGAGGATCTGGACGGGTTAGACCTGAGATTGAAATCCAGAGTCATTCAGTATATGGATGATATTATCTTGTGTGCCGACGATCAGACAACATGTCACAAGGAATCTATCGAACTATTGCAACTACTAGCAGAGAAGGGACACAAGGTGTCTTTGAAAAAATTGCAGTACTGTCAACCTAAAGTAGCATATCTAGGTCAAACGATTTCAAAAGGCCATCGAGCTATTACAGAGGAACATTTGGTGGCTATTAAGAAAGCTCCAAAGCCAGTGACTGTAAGACAGATGATGATGTTTTTGGGAATCGTCGGGTATAGTTCCACTTGGGTGGAGAATTATACAGAACTAGTAGGGCCTTTAAGAGCTATGATAAAAGTTTGCGGAAATGATAAATTGAGTGCTAAAGTAACCTGGACTGAGGAGGGCCTGAGGGCATTTGAGACCATAAAGACCCGTATGTTAGCTGCCCCGGCCTTGACTTTGCCTGATTATACCAAGCAGTTCATACTGTATGTCTCTTCCTCTTCAGATCAGAGGTATGCATGCGCAGTACTGGCACAAAACACCGGAGTGGGGATCCATCCACAACCAATAGGATACTACTCCATCGCCTATTCAGAGGTGGAAATGGGAATGCCTCCGTGCTACCGAGATTGCGCCGGAGTCTTCCTGATGTACGAGAAAGCTGCAAGTATCATGATGGGGTATCCAGTCAATATTATGGTAGGACATGCGATCCAAAATTTGTTGGAATCTGGTAAATCTGCACTAACGATACCCCGTCTGAAAAACTATTACAGGATTTTGGAACAGGAAGATGTTACTTTGACTAGGTGTTCCATAGTGAACCCAGCGCAGACCCTTCCTAAGCCTGAGGATGGAGAACCTCACGACTGTGTGGAGGCCGCTGAGAGGTACTCCAGACTTAGAGCTGACTTGCAGGCTTTCCCGTTTAGCAGTCCTGATTTGGAACTATGGACAGACGGCTCATGTTACAGAGTTGGAGAGGACCTAAAAGCAGGTTACTCTGTAGTAAAATCACAAGGTGATGGGTTCGTCGTAGAAAAGGCCGAAGCCTTGACACAACCCTGTTCAGCTCAGCTGGCGGAACTAGTCGCTCTGACTGAAGCGTGCAAAATGGCAGAAGGCAAGACGGTTAATATCTTTACTGATAGCAGCTACGCACAAAATATCAGTTTTCTCTACGGAGCGGTGTGGAAAGGGCGAGGTTTTAAGAGAGCAGATGGTACCGCCATAAGACACTGTAGTCAGATAACCAATTTGTTGGAAGCAATAATGAAACCCAAACGAATTGCGATTATCAAATGTGCTGCCCATCAGTCTGATGAGTCTAAGGTGACCAGAGGTAACAACATGGCAGATGTCGCTGCCAAGCAAGTGACAGGTGCGGACAGAGCAGGTAAGGTATTGGTTATCACACATGAGGTCGAGTTGGAAGATAAGATTACTTACAAAGATGTTTTGACCTTTCAGGAAGAGGCGAGTCAGGTGGAGAGAAATCTCTGGTCAGCAAGAGGGGCTAGTCGGGATGGGGCAGGTTTGTGGCGGAACCATGAAGGACTTGTGGTTGCACCAACGGGCCTGGTCGGACTGCTGATCCAAACTGCGCATGAGTTCTGTCATGCACACCGGAGAGAGGTGAGTAGAAAAATAGAAGAGTATGGGTTTTGGGCGCCAAACCTGCTACGGCAGATTGATTGTGTAATAAGTAGATGTGCAATTTGCTTGAAGAACAATGCACGCAGAGGGATCGTTGTGTCTCCGGGACACATCCCCACCCCAAATGGCCCAATGAGAGAACTTGTGATTGACTATGTAGACATGATAAAACCGATTAACCAAAAAAGGTACATTCTTGTCGTGGTGTGTCGATTTTCAAAGTGGGTGGAGGCTTGCGCGACTAAACATAAGGATGCTGCCTCAGTGGCTAAGTTCTTATGCCGTGAGATAGTAAGCTGTTACGGAATTCCCGATAGAATCGCGTCGGACAATGGAAAAGAGTTTGTAGACAAAACTGTACGTGTAGTACTCCAACAGATGGGGATACAACAGCGTTTCGGGTCTGTTTACCACCCTCAGAGCCAGGGGGCTGTGGAACGCATGAACGGGGTACTTAAGAACAAATTGGTTAAGATCTGTCAACACACCGGTCTAAGCTGGCTGAGCGCGTTACCGTTAGCATTGATGGCTTGTAGATCTAGCGAGATCCGGGGCCTGCGTTTAACTCCGCACGAAATGTTGTTTGGCCGATGTATGGTTGTGCCCGGATTGCGCGCAGCAGGAAAAGGTCCGAGTTTGGATATTCTAGACCACGAGATGCGTGAGTACGTGAAGTACATGTCAAAGCTCCACGGGGCAATCTATGATTATGTCTCTAGTAAACGAGAGACAGAGGAGGAGGAGGATAGGCGGAATGTTCCCCAGATAGTACCAGGGGACTACGTTTATGTTAAAGTGTTCAGACGCAAGTGGTATGGAGCGCGGCGGGAAGGACCGTACGAGGTCGTAAGAGCTACGGAAAGAGCGCTACAGGTAAAAGGATCTTCAATGTGGTTTCACCTTTCGCATTGCGTAAAAGCCCTGCAAGATGGGCAAGAATTGGAATCCGAACCCCTGTTCATTGATCAAGAACAGGAGGAAAGGCACGACGAAGGGGAGAATGAAGACGATTATGGGGAACCAGACAGAGGCGAACATGATGGTCCCTCTAGGGGAAATGAAGGATTTTTGCAGGAGCCAGACAGAGGAGATCATGAATTGGAATTGGAAAATGATGATTTTTCCTCTGTGGATTTTGGCGGAGTACCAACAGCGGAACCAAGGACGCTGGAGGAGAGAGCGATTAGCGCAACTGCAACGAAAGAGAGACGGCCAAAAAGGGTTATCAATAGACCTCAGAGGTTTCAGTGAGGATAACTGGTAGAATTGCAGCTAAGAGGAAATAGACCTCAGAAGGTCTTTTGCGAAGGAGAAATTCAGTGTTTATATGTTTATGGTTTAAGTCTCCTTCGTGTTTTATTAGAACTGTTAGTCTTATATTGGTGTGAGGTAAATCTTTTCTTGCAGAGTCCATTACACAAAATAGACATATTTGGTAATTACATGGATAATGTATAGTCTTAAACGAAATAAGCTGAGAATGGTACGATCATCTTTTTGTATAAAGAGACGGACCTAGACTGGATGTCATAATAATAACTGATAATGTGTATAACTGTGCAAGAAGAAGAGGTAAGTGGAATTTTGGAATTTTTTGGATTTTTGGATTTAAATTTTTTTTTTTTTTTATATTTTATGGAAATATTATATCATTTTGATCTTGAAATGTACTGGTTACATAATGAGGGTAGACCCCTCAGAGAAGGGATTGTCGTAAATTAAATTGATCAAAATGATCCGTATAAGCATTACAGGAGGGATCAAAATCATCTAGCGGTTTCTGGAAAAAGCCATAGGAGAATTCAGTCAAAGGCTAACAGTGCAACCTTTCACCCTTCACCTAGCAGCTATAGGAAAAAGCCCAGAGTACCATAAAAATAAGAACAGATCAAATGGCAAACAAATGAAACCTCTTTCCCCACAACAAAGTGGGATGGAGGGCCCAATACTTAACTTTAAGTCAGGCCTGAAGGCCGGCACCAAAGTTCTGTTTACTTTAGCTAAACAGTCCAAACAGACCTTTCTGTATGAGGGTCGAATTCAGGGACACTTGGGTAAATCATTCTAAAAGGAAACTAGTTCATATCCCCTCTGTAAGGTCACCTTGTAACGCTGTTTCGCAAGACCCAAATCACTGAGAGGGGAGACCTTCTAGCCAATAGGAAAGCAGGCTCTCTGGGGTGACGGCACTGGATGGCGCAAGGGCGGGGGGGGGGTTCTCTCTTCTCTATAAAACCTACAGGTTGAATGATGGAGGTGAGACAGAGACACGGAGACACCGAGACGCAGAGAGAACGGAGAAGCAGAGACGGAGAATCCACCCCACCAGTTCGAGAATAAGAGACGCCACTAAGAAGCCCTCCGGGAAAAGCTGATTAGAGATAGAAAATAATTGATGCTGTGAACCAGATAATTTAAGCTGTTGGATATTCCAATAAAACAACGGTCAGAACCGTTTTCACCCGCAGCGCTGTCTCCGCCTCCACGTGATTTCCAACGGACCATATTTGAATGAACTGTTACTTTAACGGGAAATACAACGAGCAGAGTAAGCTATTCCACTATACATTAGAGAACGAGCATATAGCTATAACATAGAATCATTGAGAAGATACATTACCAGCCCATTTTACTTCCGGCCCATCGGGATTCGTCCCGAACGTCCCGATGGCCAGTCCTGCATGGGGCAGCGCTCCACTTATGAAAATAGTTATGATATTACCTACAAGCTGACCACTACCGAATTAACCACATCATCACTTATGAAAATAGTTGTGGTTATGATATAAGCTACAAACTAACCACCACAGAAATAACCACATCATCACTTATGAAAATAGTTGTGGTTATGATATTACCTACAAGCTGACCACTACAGAATTAACCACATCATCACGTGTGAAAATAGTTGTGGTTATGATATTACCTACAAGCTGACCACTACAGAATTACATTACAAAGCATCACACCTCTGTGCTGCAATGCCAGGTAGTCCATTCACACAGACGCTGGGGCAAACCAACCCTGGGAATTTCAATATACCTGCTGCCGGCATAATGCTGCATCAACTTTCACCCCCCATTCCCCAATACTCAATATTTCAGCTGATGCTGAAACCCTAATTCATGCTTTTGTCTCATCACGTCTAGACTACTGTAATGCACTTTTTTCAGGCCTACCTAATTCAAGCATCAAAAATCTTCAACTCGTGCAAAATGCGGCTGCACAGATACTAACTAAAACTAGAAAATGTTATCACATCACACAGTTTTGTCCGCCCTACACTGGCCTCCTATTCAAGCCCGAGCTGACTTTAAAGTGCTACTCCTCACCTACAACATTTTAAATGGGCTTGCACCGCTCTATCTATCCGATCTCATCTCTCGATACTTCTCGTGCTCTGCGCTCACAAAATGCGGGGCATCTATAGAAATCTGCCGGCCACAGAGCCTTTGTCTACCGCGCGCTCCCTACCTGTGGAACAAATTACCTGCCGTCGTCAGGGGCGCCTGCTCTGTCGAAGCTTTTAAATCCCTGCTTAAGACCCATCTTTTCTCTCTCTCCTTCAACCTACCCTGATCTCACCTGGTCGGGGACTGACCCTTCGATTAACCTTTTCCGCCTGTGCGGTCCATCGGTGGACCGCAAATGACACCTGGTCATAAATCAATATCTCCAGATTGTTCTATAAAAGTAGCGATTTTATTTTCAAACGTATTCAAGTATAAACATCATAACCATGTCACAACAGCATGTATAATGTATATTATCATAAATACGTTAGTTTAGGAATAGGTTAAAGTGTTACTAGATAGATTTTCCTTTTCGAAATGTCTGTATATTTTGCGAGAGGCGACCATTTTGGAAAACCTTGAATCATGGGAATTGTAGTTTTTTGCGGCCATTTTGTAGTGGACTTCCAGAGCTCTGGATCTGCGTTGCAATTTTTCAAAACTACACTTCCTGAACAGATCTATGGGGTTCAAGGTTCATAGTTCTGTATGCATTATTTTAATAACTCATATTATTCGGGATAATATACCACAAAATGTAACGTTATTGACAAATATTGAAATGCAGTTATTTTCTCTTCCCTATTGTTAGCATGCAGCAACAATTAGATCAGAAATTAGTTTCAAAATGGTTGCACTGTGGTGAAAATAAAAAAGTACAGTCGATTTCATTATCTGCACGCCTGGTGATACTAAATCCAAATTGAACTCTGCCATTTGAAAGATAATATATGTATATATATATATAAATGTGCAAATTGGCTATAATAAGGTAATTTATAAGCCTGCTATTCTATATTCTATAATAATATTTCAAATTGCATTGGTCCGGATGGGAGAATTCAGTACTGTATCTACAGAACCTTCTGTTTAATCATCTTCCCTTTATTCATTTCCTTAGATTTTTTGTACATATGATCTCAAGAAGGTACTGAACAAGATCAGTGGCAGTTTCTAATGTTTGGTCATTATTAGCATGGTGTTATTCCCTGTCAAACATAATTCATATTCTCTTTTGTTTCATCACAATTTAAGCAAGCCTAGTAATATACACAATATTTCTGACACTTGTAATACATTCACTGAGGTCCACAGAAATCCCTAGATACCAAGAATATGCAAATTGATCTTGTAGAAGTGGATCAATATTCCATTTATTTTTCCATTTATTTTAGGCGGATTTTCAGAAAATAGGCTCCGGGTGAAAGAGGTTAATCTCTCTAGTTTAGTTAGGATGTCTATTTTCTCCCATGTCTGCTTTTCTGCAGACATGGGAGAACCTTTTTAACCTCTGTCTCTGTCTCAACTGGTCCCATGGAACAGCTTCATACTGCCTTCTGTCTGGCCTGCAGTGCTGAACCTTCTGAGTGGCTTCTCCTGCCCCCACGGGACATACGGCCCTGAGCTATTGTCTTGTATCTCACCCTGTATCCATACGCTTGCAGTAGTTCTTTCTATTACTCAATTTCACTATTTTCTTATATACTATGATTCTACTGTCACCATGTATGCATATGCTCACTACATGTATTTATTGCTCCATCTCCGCCCACTACAAACATGGGAACTCTCTAACCCCCCCCCCAACCCCCCCCCCCCCCCCCCATCTTTTTGAGTGGTTGTCTCGTAGTGTTGACCAAGGTGGTGGATGTCTCGGGGTCTTGGCCAAGATTGCAGTGACTGTTCTACATGCACCACAAGCCCACGGATCAGCTTCTTACCATCTTCTGTCCGTGGTCTGTCAACATGGTTCAGACGTGGAGTTCATTGCTGGGTTAAGTACTTCTATTCTATTCACATAATATGCTTACTACATATAAATATTCTATTCACATATATCCTTACCACTTGTATCTATTGCTATGTCCGCCCATCACAATCACGCAAACTGTCTAACGCCTGTCCCGTCTCTCTGTCTCTGGCTGTCTTGGAGTGATGACTGGAGTGTCGGACGTCCCGTGATGATGACCGGGAGGATGTGACCCTCTGCGCCGCCCCTTTGCCTCAAATAGATCCGCTATCAGCTGTATCTTTAATCTTTCAAAATGTTCAGTTGCTATCGCATGCACTCACTCACACATGTGAGTGCATGCTTTACCAACTGCTCGCCTGTTTTACTGCAACACTACTATCACCGACATCTAAGAAGGGAGATCCCCCCTTGAATGGCCCTTCTAAGGTTTCTCTCCTCCACATTGCCTGTAGTGCATTTTTTGCAGTGCAGTTTTAGTGAGTTTTTCCTTACCTTCGCGTGGGGTATGTCTGGGAGTGTTGCATTTATTTTGCATTTATTTTACATTTTTTGGACTTTATGGTGTTTTGTTCTTGACCTATTGTGATGTTTCTTCTTGAATTGTTTAAAGAAGATGTGTCCGGCCCATGGGGAAATTACCGTGTGTTGTCTGGCCTTACAAATACATTTGATTTTATTTGATTTTATTTATTAAATCAGCTTGATTGGGACATACTGTTTTTATTTAAAAACATGAAATAATGTTTTGAATATAGTCAGTAAATAAATAAATGCAAATACTATATTTAAACCAGTTATATCATTATTAAAAGTGTAAATCCTAATTAAATCAATGAGTAATTCATAATGTTTTCCATACCTGAGCAGGTGAGGCCAACAGTCTTGCCAGGTGAGCTGGTGTTTCTACCTGAGTCAGAGGTAACACAGTCCAGGAGATGGGACTCGAGTTCTTTGGTCCCGATTGGAGCCTCTCCTTCTCCATAGAGCGCCCCCTGGAGGGCTGAAAGAGCCCCACAGCCAAGCTGCCTACAGACCACCTCTGCATCCTGCTTGTCAAAGTCAGCTTCACATAGTGACCTCCACGCCTGATCAGACTTCATCTCCACTCTGCCTGAACACAGACCAGATCCATTCACAAGCCTCACAGACCCTGTACACACACACACACACACACACACACACACACACACACACACACACACACACACACACACACACACACACACACACACACACACACACACACACACACACACACACACACACACACACACACACACACACACACACATACACACACACACACACACACACACACACACACACACAGTCAGAGAGAGAAAAAAGAGTCAGAAACAGAGAGTGAGAGCAGAGCATGTCTGCAGAGTGTAGTACCAAATGGATACATTGAGGAATAAAAAAAAAGACTAGACTAGACTAGGTATTGCCCGACTTCTATCAGCATGTGACTTGCAACACCAGAGGCGGTAACATCCTAGATCACTGTTACACGCAATTTAAAGGTGGCTACAAGGCTCATTCTGATAGTGGCTTCGGTAAGTCAGATCACGCATCAATTTTTCTTACACCGAAGTACAGACAGAAAATTAAAAGTACTCCCGTAGTCTCGCGAGAGGTGCAGAAATGGGATGTGACGTCAGAGGATACGATCCGGTCAGTGTTTCACAACACAGACTGGAATGTGTTCCGCGACACAGATAACATTAATGCCTACACGGAGACAGTGCTGGACTATGTTTGTACTAGGGTGAAAGAAACAATCCCCACTACCAAAATGAAAGTTTACCCAAATCAAAAACCCTGGGTAGACAAATCCGTCCGTGAAGCTCTGAGAGAGCGCACCAAAGCATACAACGACGGCCTAGAGGCAGGCAACATGAATGACCACAAGGTGGCGCGATACAACGTAAGGAGGACTGTGTCAGAGGCCAAACGACGCTACAGGGATAAAATTGAACTCCAGTTTGAACAAGCTGACTCTAGAGCTATGTGGCAGGGGCTCAAAACGATGACAGACTACAAAGGCGCCTCCCTCAAACTGAACAGTGACATCTCCTTAGCAAATGACCTCAATACCTTCTATGCGAGGTTTGATGCTGGTAATAACAACACCAGCTCACAAGCCTCGGCAATGGGGGGGGGGGGGGTCGGCTGCTGATGGAGGCGCAGTGTTCAGGGTAACAGAGCATGAGGTGAGGCGGACCTTTAAAAAAGTGAATATCAGGAAGGCAGCAGGTCCAGACGGCATCCCCGGCCGCGTCCTAAAAGTCTGTGCCGACCAACTGGCCCCAGTATTCACTGACATATTTAACCTGTCCTTAGAACAGGCTGTCATCCCCACCTGCCTGAAGAAGTCCACTATTATCCCTGTACCCAAAAAATCCAAGCCTGCTTGCCTCAACGACTACCGCCCTGTAGCTCTCACCTCCATAGCCATGAAGTGCTTCGAGAAGCTAGTAAAGGGCTACATCTGCTCCTCCCTCCCCATCAACATGGACCCCCTGCAATTTGCATACCGCCCCAACAGGTCCACGGAGTACGCCATATCCCATGTGCTGCACACAGCAGCATCACACCTGGACAAGAGGCAGGGGAACTATGTGAGAATGCTATTCATCGACTACAGCTCGGCATTCAATACCATAGTCCCCTCCATACTCATAGCCAAGCTCAGGGACCTGGGCTTGGGCTATGACCTCTGCCAGTGGGTCTTGGACTTCCTGACTGGCAGACCCCAGGTGGTGAGAGCAGGCAACTGCACCTCCTCATCCATCACCCTCAACATAGGGGCCCCCCAGGGCTGTGTTCTGAGTCCCCTCCTCTACTCCCTGTACACACACGACTGTGTGGCTCAGCGGAGTAGCAATACAATCGTCAAATTTGCTGACGACACAGTGGTGGTGGGCCTGATCTCTGCCAACGACGAGAGGGCCTACCTGGAAGAGGTCAAGGTCCTGGCGGGATGGTGCCAGGAAAACAGCCTCTCCCTGAACGTCAGCAAAACAAAGGAGATGATTGTGGACTTCAGGAGGTCGGGGGTCAAGGACTACAGCCCCCTCAGCATCGACGGGGCACCGGTTGAGAGAGTCAACAGCTTCAAGTACCTCGGAGCCTACATATCCGAGGACTTGACATGGACCACACACATTAACAGTGTGGTGAAGAAGGCACGACAACGCCTCTACTTCCTCAGGCGCCTAAGGAAGTTCCAAGTCAGCCAGAAGATCCTTAAGAACTTCTACTCATGTACAATAGAGAGCATCTTGACCGGCAACATCACCTCCTGGTTTGGGAATAGCACTGCAAAAGACCAAAGCAGACTACAAAGAGTGACACGTTCAGCCGAACGCACAATTGGAGGGGGGCTCCCCACCCTCCAGAACATTTACTACAAGCGTTGCAAGGGGAAGGCTAAGAGAATTATTAAGGACTCGAGCCACCCGAACAACTGCCTCTTTGAACTGCTGCCGTCAGGCAAGCGATACAGGAGTCTCAAGGCGAGCACAGAAAGACTCAGAAGTAGCTTCTATCCCCAGGCCATCAGGCTGCTAAACGAACAATGAATGAACACTACACAACAACAACCACCAAACACACATAGCACACACATCCACACGCACACACTCACTTTAAACAAACACACTGTAGCACCCACTCCACACTTTATAGCACACACCCACTTTAAACAAACACACTGTAGCACCCACTCCCCACACTTTATATTTATGGATGAAGGATTGCACTACAACTCGTACACCTTACTGTAAATTGTACCTAAAATTGTACCTCATCCCATTTCTGCTTTGCACTAGATAGTACTGTACATTAGTACACTGCATAGTATTGTGTATTGTATATTATATGGTAACTCAGAACATTGTACATATGTCTATACCGAACACTGTGACCTCATTTTCTTCTTCTAAATTCATGCTATATTATGTTATTATGTTATTTGATACTATCTTGTCTAGCACAGTCTCTGGAGCGTAACAGTAAGAAGCATTTTGTATGAAAGTATTCTGTACTTCTGTATGACAACTATTAAAGAACTTGAACTAGACACAGCGGATCAATTTAGCCACTTTACATATTGAGCGTCATTATGTCAAATGTCCTATGTCACTGGTAATACCGGTGTTGTCATGAGTTTATTAGTCATGGGAAATTTCACATCACCGCGGCAACCTTAGTCCGGTCTCATTATTCTGACAAATCCACACGCAGGCTGATGCATTGTCAGCAATTCACATCAGCCATCTGGTGTCATACAGCTGTCTTAACGGATTTATTGATTTTAAATGCTGAAGGATGTTTTCTAATTACTCTGTTGCACTTGCCTAAGTCTATGTTAATTGATTTCTATCAAAACTACCTGTAGGACTGACATCAAAACTACCTGTAGGACTGCTGTTCATAAGTTCAGTTAAAAATAAATATATATAGAGAGAGCACACGTACAGATGACAAGTATAGTATGAGAAGGTAGACATGTATATTCATAATTCATTATGTGCCAATATTAAATCGATTTGCTTTGAAGGCACAACAATTGCATTTCCAAATAATATTGGGTTAGAAAAAACCTTTGCTGGATGAATATTACTTCCTTTAACGTACGGTTATGTCTATAACGTACGGTTATGTCTATAACCTTAGTTATATGAGTATGGTGGACGCTCTGCGTCCTACTGGAATACAACCCTGTATCAGTACTAGCACTGAATAAATGTCCACATGCACCTTTACACCTATCCGCCTGGCCACACCCCCATCCGCTCCTATAAGCAGGGGTGTGGTCATACTAACAGCTCCTTCCCCAGACTTTCACCACAAGGCGAAAACCACGGGGTCCTCAGCGCGTCCGACGCAGAGCGTCCGCCATACTCATATAACTATGGTTATAGACATAACCATACGTTATATATCTTATGGTTACCGCTCTGCGTCCTACTGCAATACAGGAGCTGAGCAGAGCGGAAGCTCGACAAATACACCCACTGAGGCACCCCACAACCATCAGAACCGGGGAGTACCCGAGCACCCCGGACCCCCCTAGTGGAGGATGGGAGGGAATCGGATCCGACTGTGCGAAGAGGGGTCTAGCAACTCAAACACACAGGGTGAGCAGACCGTGGGACTTACCTCCACATAAGAACCCACGACTACACAAACGCGCAACCCACACGCCACTAGGGAACGAACGGGAATCAAATAAAAAAAGCCGGTCACAACCCCCAACATCACGGGGTCAAGGGCAAACCCAACCCTGTGGCAAGGCCGTAGCAGCGGAGTGCGAAGGAGGACAGGAAGGGACTGGACCCCCCGGAAAAAGGGGGGCCTGATGAGGCCAATGACGCCGAAGCACCCCACCAGGCGGTCACTAGTGACACCACCCCCCACATCGCCAGCGTATTCGGACAGGGCCCATCCAAGAGCAGGCCCTTCCCCCCAACAGCACGCCGCCCCGAAGCACTCAAAACGCTACACCAACAGCGGGACCAGACAGCGCACCGGGGAGACAACCATCAAGAGGTTGATCCCTCAATCCAGGCAACAGGCCACTCGATCCGAGCCTGGATCACTGCGGACTAGACAGGCGCCAAAGGGGTCTGCTGAAAACAGCACCCCGGCGGAAGGGGCGTATGCTGGTATGCTGTGCAACATGTCGCAGCCTCCACAAACCCCCCCCCCCCCCGACCGTCTAGAGGGGCCGAGGCAGAGAAGGCTGACACGATTGGCAGATGTCATGAAAGGTGCCGGGGCACACTCACAGGCAGACAGGGCCAAACCCGGCCTACCCCGAGAGTTGACTCCGCTACCAACACGCCAGGGAACCAACCACCCCCTTGGTTCTAACATGAGGTGGTTGTTCCTATAACCCCCCAAGAAAAACTCCAAAACACAACTGCGGGTATACACTGGCTATACCACAGTACAAGTGTTTGAGTTTTCAAGAAGGGGTTAACCCAGGCCAGCAGGTCAAAAATAAATCCAGACCTGAGCCCGGCGGACCGGGACGTACACAGGGATGCCAGAGGGATTCCACAAGAACCACCTCAACAGCCCCCTCCCAGCCCCGCCAAGCAGGAGAAGAGAGGGGCGAAAAAGAATGGAGAAGGACCAGGCTCCTTTAGCACAGCGCAAGGTACAAGTTAAACTCTGAGGAGACTCCCTCACTGAGAGGGAGGCTCTGAACTCACCGAGGAGGCTCTGAAACTCCCTGAGGAGGAGGCTCTGAACACACCGAGGAGGCTCTGAACCCACCGAGGAGGCTCTGAAACTCTGAGGAGGCTCCCTCACTGAGAGAGAGGCTCTGAACTCACCGAGGAGGCTCTGAAACTCCCTGAGGAGGAGGCTCTGAACACAACATGGACCAAGCAACAGTGAAGGATAACACGCAGTGACACAATCACGAACATCTCCATAACATCAACCCTGCAACGCCCAGGCCGACCCGGCATTTTCCCCCTGAAAAAGCACAAGTCCCTCAGGGTACCAGAACAGCAGATCTGTGCCCCGGCGGACAACGGGTTAACTGGATTGGTCCGCACGACCACAACCAGTCCCGTGCCCTAAACACGCTGCCATCCCCAGTCCCAGGAGGGGGGCAGGTACGCGTGTCGATCCAAAACATCATAGAGGGCGCCACCCAGACGGTCGGAACACAAGCACCGCGCCCGGTGGCCCACCCCAAGGCGTGAGAGCCCCCTACCAATGCTTGGATCTATTCCGTTAACACCCCCCAGAGATGAACGAGAATACGTCGAGACAAGCCTAGTAAACTGGCGCTCGGAAGAGACAACTCCATCCCAGTTGCCCCATAAAACGCTGTTTAATGATGAGCAACCAAGGCGCGCAAGCCCATGTGTGGTTCCTATCAGAAGCACCCAGGGCCAGCACTACATACACGTCGAGACCCAAAACATATCAATGGTAATTCAAACAAGAACCCAGATACAGTTCCTCCAAGCCGCCTGGGAGAACGACAAGAAGCCGCCTTTTTACAGACAAAAAACACGGACATGGGTCCCATATGATGCGGCTGAGGGAAAAAACAACACCCCGTCAACCTGCTTCATAATAGAGGGGACGGGGCACCCCCAGAGTGACTTCCCACGTGAGCAATAAATCGAAGGTTTTACGTGATATTGAGTCACGTGATAAAAGGCTGAAGACACACATACACAGGGCGCAGCAGAACTCTTGAGTTCCCATGCACCGTAACACCATGACTTGACAACAACAGTGGTCCATATATGGAGCCTGTAAGAACTCATGGAAGTCAGTAACTAATAAAAACGCACCCAGTGACGTACTCTATGGCGGGGGGAATCCCATGACTCAACAGACCATTACAGGCGAGGAGTCGTAAGATAGCCAGCATGCTAACGGAGAAGCATATACCCTCAGGATAAGCTAACCCAACGCACGCTAGTCACAGACGACAACACGTCTGCGAATAGGGTTTATAAACAAGGCCGAAGGCTTACGTGTGAACTAGTGATGTGACGATTCATCGATTTGCATCGGTGCGCCGGCATACACGTTCACGATGCAAGTGCACCGGTGGAATAAGTCCGCGTCGGCAAAATGTCAGGCTGAACTCGCGATGCATCTTGTTGTAGCGTCTTTGCATCGGTCAAAAACCGATGCATTGATATAATTTCCTCTCATCCACTTGTCAGCAGTGCACTGTGACTGCACACACACACAGCAGATACTATTGCTTTGCTACTACATAAGGCGAGAGCCGCGTCACAGTTATCAACAAACAGTGGAAGTCGAGGAGACATGAATAGAATTGCTCAACATGCTAACGCTAGTAGCCTCTGGCTAACGCCAGTTAGCCGTTCAGCTAACGCTAAACTAGTGTCTAACTAAAGTGACTCTGCAACACCAGTAACATTAGTGAGGAGGGGGGGGGGGGGGGTATATTGAAGACGCTTGACAACAGGGGTTCAAAGATAACTTCACATTTATTGGTTATTCATTTCTTAATTATATTGCTTCATGCAATCCATCCAGCCTGGCTCTGTGATGTTGACATAATGCTACGGTCGGAAAGTACTATAGACGCATCCTAGTGACCTAGTCTAGTGTGTGACATCATCAACTGTCGACGGGGTAGCTCAGACGGGGAGTGGCTCTCTCTCTCTCTCTCTCTCTCTCTCTCTCTCTCTCTCTCTCTCTCTCTCTCTCTCTCTCTCTCAGATTCAGATTCAGATTACTTTATTCACCATATTGTACAGGTACAAATGGAACGTGATTTGACATTTCAGTGCATGATTATTCACAAATAGGAACAACAAAATAATAATAATGATAAATAAATCTCGTGTGTTTTTAGCTAAAGTGGATAGAAAAGACAGTTTATGCAAAAGTCTTCTTAGGCACCCAAGAGTTTTTATATAAATTGTCTTACAGTAGATTCTTTTATTTTTAATAATAATATAAGCTGCATATAAGGAATACAACCAAATCCTCTGTCATACCATAAAATTGTATTATTTATTATTATTATTATTATTATTTTGCATCGTGTTGAATCGCATCGTATCGCCCCGAATCGCATTATGTTGAATCAAATCGTATCGAATCGTATCGTATCTCAACAGGGGGTGAATCATATCGCATCGCATCGCCCGGTGCTTCAAATGTATCGTTAATGTATCGTATCGTTGGCACCGTATCGAGATGCACATCGCATCGGCCTCAGTGAGGAGATGCACATCCCTAGTGTGAACACAACACCCCTGTTTCATGTTTTAAGAAGAAAACACAGAAGATTGAGAGAGAGCCAAAAGACCCTGGGTACAAGCTAACATATGAGCACTTCCGTAGGTTAACACTCCAAGCTGTAGACTCAATGCCATTGTTTACCAATGTAACAGAATGCACACAACCCCTCAGACAACGGTAAACCTTACCACCATAAGAAGAAACAAATTTCTTCAGGATGAGGAAAGAAAAAACTTTCGACCAAGTGCTAGCCACAGGCCTTGCTAAGCACAACATATGTAGCGACCAGGCTAAATGACTAAAAGTCCTCCTCTCCTACCAACCCCAAACAAGCGAAGGTTCACACATCGTATCCCCAACATATATAGTGAATAAACACACAGTTTGTAACAAAAAATGGTGGCGGTGGCGACGGTCGCGGATCCCCGACAACGTGGCCTCCGTCGAACAGCACCGGCAGCGTCGGGTGGGGAAAATGGGGCTGAAGCACAGCGCGCTCCAACTCCATGTCCCTGCATGCAGCGGTCATCTGCTGCATGGCTGACCCGAACAGCCCAGCATCGGAGAAGGGGGCCGTGAGCAAGGGAAGGCATTTCTGCTCCGGCACCCGCGCCTGCTCCAGCCAAAGGTGGCGCTGGGATAGGGTGGCCAGGGCGCGTATCTTCCCGGCGGCGATTCCCTGCAGCTGTAACAGGTGCAGGATGGCTCCAGCCGCCTGGGCGTGAAGGACGTGATGGTGCTCGTTCAACGCTGACCCGCCCATCATCATCCCCGACATAAAGCGCGCCAGCTGCACCATGTTAGACGTCACAGCCAGGCTCTGCGTCGCGGCGATGAATGACTGGTTACCCCAGTTGGCCAACTGCCTAGCTGATTTCCCTGGGGGAACCGGCTTCCGCAACGGGACAAAGGATAGATGCCATCGGGCTATCAAGCCGAGGCATCCCCTCCTTCAATCCATGGAACAAACCCGCCACCCGCGTGGCACGTAGGCGGGGGTAAGGCCGGTGATGCGGGAGATTACCTGTCCCTGACGTACATAGGCCTCTATTGAGGGGAAGAATGGACAGACAACTTCCGTCTCCCTCACAGGACGACGTTGCCAGAGATGACCTATCAAGTCATCAGGGACAGGTGCAGGCAGTGGCTGTGGCAACGCCACGCCATTAGCAGCTGCGGCGGCCGCCATGAGCTCCGGGAACAAGGCACGTAATTCTCCATGCGTACCTCCCTCCTCGCAGCCCGCGTCCCTCCCGCACGGGAGGCGGCCACTCAGTGTGGCGCCACCATCCGACAGGGTTGATAGTAGGGCATCCCGTCCCCGAGTCGGAGGTTCTAACCCAACACCGAACGACGAGGGACCCCAAGGAGACATATCACACTCTACCACACCCTGACGGGGAGAGTGATATGTCTCCACCGGGTCGTCAAACAAGAGCGCTCCCGCTCCCTCCATAAAATCCTCTGTTTCCATCGGACAAGGAGACCGAGCAGAAGCACCCTCGTCTGGCTCCAGCAGATCCCCAAAGCCAGGACGTTCGCCCCTGCAGCTCACCATCTTACGACGGGAGCGAGCAGAGGCGAAGAGCTTGTGTCTCAGACCCATCCGCCGACGGCCCACCGACGGAGGAACCAGAGCTGGACCTAGGCCATCTCACAGGGGACGGCCTTGGTGCAACAGCTCCTCGGAGAGGCAAACTCTCCACCGGACGCTGCCCGGGTGCGTCTGACTGCCACGACCGTATGGAAAAGGGGCGGGACTTAAGTGTAGGGCCGGGGCAAACATAGACCAATGAAAGCCGATATGAGTCCAATGGTGCCACCCACGAGTCTCTTGAGTCTTCCTGAGATATGAAAGGGAGTGTGGGTGTGGTTTCAGAATAGGGGCGTGTTTAACCCAGACCAATTCATGTATAAGTCTGTACTGAGTTGATTGACACCTCCCATAGTTGTGTGTCTGTGTGTTCTCCAGTGGAAGTGTATGAGGCTCATTCATGGTCCTGTCTCTTTAAGAGAATTCAGCTACAGTGGGGAGTCCATTCATGTGCAAAAAAGTTATGAAATCATATGGCATTATTAGAAGGATTTCTTCTCTTGTGAATCGCTCCTGTCTTTTGACACTTTATTATAGTTTGATATACCATTTATCGTATTGTAATATTATTTGGGCCAGTACTTTTCCTACTTCTCTTCATAAACTTTTTATATTGCAAAATAAATTAATAAGGCTTGCCATACTACTTCTAATCAATCTGCTCCTCTTTTTAGGCAACGTAAAATACTATCAATCTTTGATATTATTGTATAACAGATATGTATTGTTATGTTTAACTGCACCTTTAATTTAGATTTATTTCCTATTGTATTCCATAATTATTGCATGCCAAACTCCAGTATTCATTCATATCCAACGAGGCAATCAAATAATATTCATCATCATTTCTTCCACACAACATTAGGTCAGTTCAGTATAAGATTTAGAGTTCCTACAATTTGGAATTCAAAACCCTCTATAATAAAAAAGTGCTAATCTATTTCATCACTCAAATCCAGGCTTAAATATTTGTTTTGACTAATTATTAATGTTGTTGTTTTTGTTATTATTATTAATATTAGTTCGATTATTATTGTTATTATTATTATTATTATTATTATTATTATTATTATTATTATTATTATTATTATTATTATTATTATTATTATTAGTATTATTATTATTATTATTATTATTATTATTATTATTATTATTATTATTATTATAATAATAATAATTATTATTATTATTATTATTATTATTATTATTATTATTATTATTATTATTATTATTATTATTATTATTATTATTATTATTATTATTATTATTATTATTATTATTATTATTATTATTATTATTATTATCATTATCATTATCATTATCATTATCATTATTATTATTATTATTATTATTATTATTATTATTATTATTATTATTATTATTATTATTATTATTATTATTATTATTATTATTATTATTATTATTATTATTATTATTATTATTATTATTATTATTATTATTATTATTATTATTATTATTATTATTATTATTATTATTATTATTATAATATTATTATTATCTTAAAGGGGAACTATCTTTAAAATGGCCTTTTTCAGTGTTTAGCATTGTTTCCTAGCTATGTGGACTTATATTAATATGATCTATGTCTCTAATTCTCATATTGGCGCATTCTTCCAATTCTCCTCTAACAATATTCACCCTCACTGAACTGAGTCATCTGAACATGTGCTGATCTGTGATGTCAGAGAGACACCGCTGCATGTTAATGTTCAGGTGAACCAGAACCAGTACCATTGTGATGTCAGAGAGACACCGCTGCATGTTAATGTTCAGGTGAACCAGAACCAGTACCACTGTGATGTCAGAGAGACACCGCTGCATGTTAATGTTCAGGTGAACCAGAACCAGTACCATTGTGATGTCAGAGAGACACCGCTGCATGTTAATGTTCAGGTGAACCAGAACCAGTACCATTGTGATGTCAGAGAGACACCGCTGCATGTTAATGTTCAGGTGAACCAGAACCAGTACCATTGTGATGTCAGAGAGACACCGCTGCATGTTAATGTTCAGGTGAACCAGAACCAGTACCATTGTGATGTCAGAGAGACACCGCTGCATGTTAATGTTCAGGTGAACCAGAACCAGTACCATTGTGATGTCAGAGAGACACCGCTGCATGTTAATGTTCAGGTGAACCAGAACCAGTACCATTGTGATGTCAGAGAGACACCGCTGCATGTTAATGTTCAGGTGAACCAGAACCAGTACCATTGTGATGTCAGAGAGACACCGCTGCATGTTAATGTTCAGGTGAACCAGAACCAGTACCATTGTGATGTCAGAGAGACACCGCTGCATGTTAATGTTCAGGTGAACCAGAACCAGTACCATTGTGATGTCAGAGAGACACCGCTGCATGTTAATGTTCAGGTGAACCAGAACCAGTACCATTGTGATGTCAGAGAGACACCGCTGCATGTTAATGTTCAGGTGAACCAGAACCAGTACCATTGTGATGTCAGAGAGACACCGCTGCATGTTAATGTTCAGGTGAACCAGAACCAGTACCATTGTGATGTCAGAGAGACACCGCTGCATGTTAATGTTCAGGTGAACCAGAACCAGTACCATTGTGATGTCAGAGAGACACCGCTGCATGTTAATGTTGAGACAGAAGATGAGCTGCACACAGTGGCACCTGCACTCTTGCCACATCAGCTCAAAACAGCTCGAGATCTTGAGGTAGAAAAATGCTGTTTTTGAGGACTTGATTAGAAATACAAAACAATGAATAAAAAAAATATATATATTACAGAGGTGTTCCATAGACTCACAGGAATTGTGTAAAAGTGCCCAAATAGTGAAAGAAATAGTAAAATAGTTCCCCTTTAATATTATGAAAACATTTTATGAACTTATTTTACTTTAACTTAAAAAGAAAAGTATCCAATGATTTAATTCATGAGTTGAGGCCCTGTATAGGCCCATCTGGGTCTCTTGCCTCTACTCAGCACCTTTATATACACTTTCTGTCATGGTCAATGTTTAATTCTTACTGTTTTGCTGAAATGGTGCAAAATAAAGAAATAGGTGTGTATGTGTAGCGTCACTGTCAAACAAATGCCAATCCTACGCTCTGGGAGGAGTAGCATTGTGAGAAAGTGGTGGAATAATAATAAAGAAGAATATATACGATAGATGACAAGAGTGTGTGTGACCTAAGTCACCTAATGAATGAACAATGCAGATGTAACCCACTGACAGTCATTGAGACAGAGGGTGAGACTGTAAAGATCAGCAGCTGAATGTGATGTTATTGTTTAGAGTTACCTGAGCAGGTCACGTTCAGGCTGCGAGGGGAAGACTCAGACGTCACTGGTCCTCTACACTCCCTCAGTGCAGACTCAGAGCCAGAACAGTCAGTGTGAAACCACCATACACGTTGGTAAGAACCATCACTCCGTTCTGTTGAAACAGCAGAGCCACAGTCCAGCTGCCTGCACACTACAGCTGCTGTCTTCATGGTCCATGATGACCACACCTCTCCTGCAGGTCTCCAGACTCCCTGGTGGTTGATCTCCACTCTCCCAGCACAGCGGCTGCCTCCTTCCAACCTCACATCATCATGTTCTGCACAGAAACAAGAGAAACAACTACATTTAGAGGCATGTTTATCTGTAATAATAATAATGATTTTCATCCTTCTCTCTCATTTGATTGACACATCAAAGATCACCTTCCTCTTCGTAATATTTAAAACGTCTGATCTCTATTAACCCTTGTATGGTGTTTGCATTTATGTTACTCACCCAAAGTTCATGGGTCTGGTGGACCGACAACAATATTGGGATTTTAAAACAATAAATCCATAACAATTTATATAAATAGATTATATATATGTTCATCTCAATTACAAGCAATTTGTTTCTGCTAGATCACATTTATGAATAAAAGTGCTATTTGTGATAAAATGTGATGTCTGTTCAAAGAGAATCCAGCATAATCGAGACATGAATTTAATAAATCAGGTTAATCTCGTAGAGATAAATGAAACAAGGTGGAGGCAGACAGTGAAGGTACACAGTGAACCTCTCCCCCATGCTGCTATGATGCCCTCAGTTCCCCAAGGGCATCAATAAAGGAATATCTTATCTTAGTGTTACCTACTGATTTGTCACTTTGAACTGCATGGTATGGCCTCCTTGTGTGTATTTTATGCATGTATCCATACCTATTATTAATATTATTATTAGGGCTTTAGATAGAAGTCTACTTGAATACATCACTATTATTATTAGGGCTTTGGAATGAAGTTTATCTGAATACATCACTATTATTATTATTATTATTATTATTATTATTATTATTATTATTATTATTATTATTATTATTATTATTATTATTATTATTATTATTATTATTATTATTATTATTATTATTATTATTATTATTATTAGGGCTTTACATAGAGGTTTACCTGAATACATCACAATTATTATTATTATTATTATTATTATTATTATTATTATTATTATTATTATTATTATTATTATTATTATTATTATTATTATTATTATTATTATTATTATTATTATTATTATTATTATTATTATTATTATTATTATTATTATTATTATTATTATTATTATTATTATTATTATTATTATTATTATTATTATTATTATTATTATTATTATTATTATTATTATTATTATTATTATTATTATTATTATTATTATTAGGGCTTTAGATATAAGTTTACCTGAATACATTACTATTATTATTAGGGCTTTATATAGAAGTTTATCTGAATACATCACTATTATTATTATTAGGGCTTTATATAAAAGTTTATCTGAATACATCACTATTATTAGGGCTTTATATAGAAGTGTATCTGAATACATCACTATTATTATTATTAGGGCTTTATATAGAAGTTTACCTGAATACATCACTATTATTATTAGGGCTTTAGATATAAGTTTATCTGAATACATCACTATTATTATTAGGGCTTTATATAGAAGTTTATCTGAATACATCACTATTATTATTATTATTATTATTATTATTATTATTAGGGCTTTAGATAGAAGTCTACTTGAATACATCACTATTATTATTAGGGCTTTGGATTGAAGTTTATCTGAATACATCACTATTATTATTATTATTATTATTATTATTATTATTATTATTATTATTATTATTATTATTATTATTATTATTATTATTATTATTATTATTATTATTATTATTATTATTATTATTATTATTATTATTATTATTATTATTAGGGCTTTACATAGAGGTTTACCTGAATACATCACTATTATTATTATTATTAGGGCTTTAGATAGAAGTTTATCTGAATACATCACTATTATTATTATTATTATTAGGGCTTTATATAGAAGTGTACCTGAATACATCACTATTATTATTATTATTATTATTATTATTATTATTATTAGGGGTTTATATAGAAGTTTACCTGAATACGTCACTATTATTATTATTATTATTATTATTATTATTATTATTATTAGGGCTTTAGATAGAAGTTTACCTGAATACATCACTAGTATCATTAGGGCTTACACTGCTAATAAACTATAATATATAGTTATGTAACACTGCTAATTCAACTATAATATACAACTATGTAACACTGTTAATTACACTATAATATATAATATACATTCTACATGCTGTTGTGACATGTTAGTGATGTTAATACTTGAAAACGTTTGAAATTAAAATCGCAACTATTATGCAACACTCTGAAAAATATTTATTTATGACCAGATGCCATTTTGGGTGCTGCAGTGTGTTGTTTGTTTAAGTGAGTGTGTGCGTGTGGGTGTGTGTGCTATGTGCAATTGATGGTTGTTGCATAGTGTTTATTGTTCGTTGAGCAGCCTGATGGCCTGGGGATAGAAGCTTCTTCTGAGTCTTTCTGTGCTCGCCTTAACACTCCGGTATCGCTTGCCTGACCGCAGCAGTTCAAAGAGGCAGTTGTTCGGGTGGCTGGAGTCCTTGATGATTCTCTTCGCCTTCCCCCTGCACCGCTTGTTGTAAATGTTCTGGAGGGTGGGAAGCCCCCCTCCAATTGTGCGTTCGGCTGAACGTGTCACTCTTTGTAGTCTGCTACGGTCTTGTGCAGTGCTATTCCCAAACCAGGAGGTGATGTTGCCAGTCAGGATGCTCTCTATTGTACATGAGTAGAAGTTCCTAAGGATCTTCTGACTGACTTGGAACTTCCTTAGGCGCCTGAGGAAGTAGAGGCGTTGTCGTGCCTTCTTCACAACACTGTCAATGTGTGTGGTCCATGTCAAGTCCTCGGATATGTGGGCTCCAAGGTACTTGAAACTGTTCACTCTCTCAACCGGTGCCCCGTCGATGCTGAGGGGGCTGTAGTCCTTGACCCCCGACCTCCTGAAGTCCACAATAATCTCTTTTGTTTTGCTGACGTTCAGGGAGAGGCAGTTCTCCTGACACCACTGTGACAGATTCTCTACCTCTTCCAGGTAGGCCCTCTCGTCGTTGGCAGAGATCAGGCCCACCACTACTGTGTCATCAGCAAATTTGATGATTGTGTTGTTGTTCCGCTATGTAACACTGTTAATTAAACTATAATATAGAGCTATGTAACACTGCTACCTAAACTATAATATAGATAGAGCTATGTAACACTTTTCATTAAACTATAATATAGAGCTATGTAACACTGCTAACTAAATTATAATATAGAGCTATGTAACACTTTTCATTAAACTATAATATAGAGCTATGTAACACTGCTAACTAAACTATAATATAGAGCGATGTAACACTTTGAATTAAACTATAATATAGAGTTATGTAACACTGCTAACTAAACTATAATATAGAGCTATGTAACACTTTGAATTAAACTATAATATAGAGCTATGTAACACTGCTAACTAAACTATAATATAGATCTATGTAACACTTTGAATTAAACTATAATATAGAGCTATGTAACACGGCTAACTAAACTATAATATAGAGGTATGCAACACTGCTAACTAAACCATAAAATAGAGTTATGTAACACTGCTAATTGAACTATAATATAGAGGTATGTAACACTGCTAACTAAACTATAATATAGAGGTATGCAACACTGCTAACTAAACTATAAAATAGAGTTATGTAACACTGCTAATTGAACTATAATATAGAGGTATGTAACACTGCTACCTAAACTATAATATAGAGCTATGTAACACTGCTAACTAAACTATAATATAGATCTATGTAACACTAGTAACTAAACTATAATATCGAGCTATGTAACACTGCTAACTAAACTATAATATAAAACAATGTAACACTTTTAATTAACTGCATCGCATAAAGGCATTTTTGGCACAATGAAATGTAGGCTACATGACATGACATGACATGACATGTTTTTACGGGGGGCAGCTGCATTGGGGGACGCAGGACTCATCCTGGCCACGCCGGGCGGGGTCAGTCTTAACCTAGTGTCCACCAGGTGTCAGCCATGCTCTGCTGTACTGGTCACCTGTAGGCCCCAGCATTCCTAGGAAGCTCACTGGCGGATGCCTCGGCAGACCTGGCCCAGAACTTTCTGGTGTAAGAATGGGTGTGGCAGACTTACCGTCACAGGGGGGGGTCCACCCAGCGGGTGGGCCGTGACGGAGCTGTTTCACACAGCTGGCCCTTGTGGCACCCTCTGTGACTTGTGCGTTTTGGGGTAACTGCGCCCCACTACGCATGGTCGGAGTCCTACCCCCCGCACCTCGTTAGGAGGGGCGAGGGGGCCGGGACCCCACCCGTGTTTTTAATTAATCGCAAATTAATCACATTTTATTTTATTTTCTAAATCTACCTTAAATTGGTCTTTTTCAAGTTTTAATACTCTTATCAACATGAGTCAACAAATGCTTGCTTTATGGAGCCATTTAACACAAAAGGATGACCCTCATGTATTGCAAATTTGCATCAAATTCAAAACAGAGTGATGCACAAAATAACTTAAAAGAAAATAATAATTTAAAACAATGAATAAAGGACTCACACCCCTCCCCCTCTTTTTCTCTCACACACACACAAACACTCTCCCAGCTCTCTTTCTCTCTTGCCCCTTCCTCATCTCTCTCACCCCCCCCTCTTTTTCTCTCACACACACACAAACACTCTCCCAGCTCTCTTTCTCTCTTGCCCCTTCCTCATCTCTCTCACCCCCCCCCCCTCTTTTTCTCTCACACACACAAACACTCTCCCAGCTCTCTTTCTCTCTTGCCCCTTCCTCATCTCTCTCACCCCCCCCTCTTTTTCTCTCACACACACACAAACACTCTCCCAGCTCTCTTTCTCTCTTGCCCCTTCCTCATCTCTCTCACCCCCCCCTCTCTCTCTCTCTCTCACACACACACTTTGAATCAGAAACAAACAAAGTATCAATGGGTCTCATTCTCCAACATTTTCCAAAGACTTCTCTTAGGGCAACCATCTTGGAACCGACTGAGACAGAATCGACGACAAGTTCACTCTGATTCCCCAACGCGTGGGGAAGATGTCTTAAGTGGCTCAAACGATCACAGCTGGGATGCCGGCCAGGGGCGGGGCTAGGGGGTGGCTACTTGGGCTCAAGCCCCGAATGTTTTCTGAAAAGCCCCGAATCTATTTTAAAAAAAATAAGAAAAAATGATTTTTCTTTTTGACAATTCATCATTGTTACATGAAAATATGTTTGCACCAGATTTAGCAGAAGCTAATTTCCATCTGTGGTCTATCCAGATGCTAACTGTATTTGAGTGAGTTAAGTCTTGGTGTCATGGTAGACTCAGACCTCAGCTTTAAATCACAATCAACAAGTTGACAAAAACTTAATTCTTCCACCTTAGAAACATAGCTAAAGTACGGCCATTTATAAATCAAAAGGACGCTGAAAACCAGATCCATGCCTTTATTTCAAGCCAACTCGACTACTGTAATGCACTCCTTACCGGCCTCCCGAAAAAATACGATGATAACTATTTTATTGCAATGCACTATTGCATTATTTTATTCTATTTTACCAACTATTTTATTGCACTGCACTATTTTACTTTGTATCAGTGAATCATAGACGCCTGGCCATAAGAGCATTCGGAGCATCTCTGCTCTCCCACTATTGAACTTGGGGGAGCAAAGGTATGCTCTTGCTCCACCACTTTTTGATCATATGAAAAATATGATATATCCCCCCCCAATATATAAATCTAACCATAACTATGTTATGGTTAACTGAGTTTTATAGTGAAAAGAGCAGCTTTATTGGTCAAGATTGAAGGCTCTATATTGCAGGAAATTGCACGTACAGGTTAATTAAATTCAAAAAAAATCTGCCGTGGAGGGGGTCGTGCCTGACCCCCTCGAAACCACCCCTTGCCGGATCTCCTATAATCCTAAATCCGCCCCTGATGCCGGCAATGAGGAATGTCACTATGAATGCGCGTTCCTGTCTAGGTCATCCTCATACAAGACATGCCTCCGAGAGCTCCTTATAAGCCAGGCTCTGTGCCGTTTGCAAATGAAATCGCAAAAAGTCGAGAGTTTAGACACACCTGTCCAGCTCATTAAATGCAACTGATGCGATGCAGCCGTGTAAAAATGGTGGCGGAAGTGCTTTGCGACCGATCAAAATGAGATTCGATTAATGTATTGTCATCATATATACAGGCTACAGGTGCGGCTGGGTAGCGCAGTGGAGAATGCACTCGCCTACCACCGCAGAGATCGGTGGGATCTCTGGGATCGAATCCAGCTGTCAGCGGTACCTCTGGCTTGGTCAGTCGTCCATACTAACACAATTGGCAGTGTTAGTGGGTAGGAAGCCAGTGGGGTGTGTGTCCTGGTCATTGTAAACAGCGACTCCTACTGGTCGGTCCGGGCGTCTGTTCAGCAGGGAGGGGATCGGGGGGAAATAGCATGAACTTCCGCATGTGTTACGTTCCCCCGGTGAGAGTCCTCGCTATCAGGTGAAGAGAAGCGGCTGGCGACTCCACATGTATCGGAGGAGGCGTGTGGTAGTCTACACCCTCCCTAGGCCGACAGTGGGGCAATGAACGCAACGACCAGGAAGGAAATTGACATAACGACTAAATTGGGATAAAAAAAATTATTATAACATATCTTTTTTTTAAATATATATATACAGGCTACTACAGCTCATGGCCACCTGCCGCAGCGCACACACACATACACACACACACACGCGCGCGCGCTCGCAGTACTGTATAATGAATGAACGCAGTAGGCTTATATTATTCTAATGACTTGTTTTATTATGAAATCACAGATACTGCGCTGCCTATAGTAGTACAGTCCACCAGTCCGCTGCCCGACTCTGGTGGCCTTAATATGTGTACTGTATTTACTGTACCTATAGGGCAGAGCATATATATAGTATCTACTAAATCCTAATTAAACAAGTAATTAGAATAATATAAGCCTACTGTTCATTCATTAGACACATAGGCTACATAGTGTATTCCAATATCTGTTTTATTGATTAATGATATATTTGAAAGAATGCAGGTTATAGCTGTATAAAACAAATGTCTGTCCCATTGTACCAATCAATGGGATATATTGCATGTTGGCTATAATGATTTTATAAAAAAGAGAGAGATTAAATGCATGGCCATATAAGTATTTATACATTCATGTGACATCACAGCATACATATTTGTATAGCCCAGTGTTTCCTGAAAACAGATATGTACAGTGTTCAGGTTATACATCTATCATTACACAATTACAACCAAAATAGGAAGAAACTCTGCGTGTCTCTCTCTCTGTGTATGTGTGTCTCTCTGTGTGTGTGTGTGTGTGTGTCTCTCTCTCTGTGTGTCTCTCTCTCTCTCATGCTATCTCTCTCTCTGTGTCTGTCTGTCTGTCTGTCTGTCTGTCTGTCTGTCTGTCTGTCTGTCTGTCTGTCTGTCTGTCTGTCTGTCTGTCTGTCTGTCTGTCTGTCTGTCTGTCTGTCTGTCTGTCTGTCTGTCTGTCTGTCTGTCTGTCTGTCTGTCTGTCTGTCTGTCTGTCTGTCTGTCTGTCTGTCTGTCTGTCTGTCACTCTCTCTGTCTCTCCCCAATTAAACTGTCCTACTCTACATCACCAGCATGTTTAGCAGTAAGTCACTTGTTCCTTCCTCTACTAAACAGGTCTGTAATTTTCAAATATTGTTCTGCGTCTTTTACTAGCAATTTTTGTTTTTTAATTCTAGATTTTTCCGCTCCACCATTTCCTTTTTTTACAGGGGCCAATTTCGAATTGCATATCATTCTTGGTTGACACTGAAGTTAGAAAAATGCCATCCGAATTATGAAAAAGCTTTCTTGATGGAGAAACAGTGTATCAAAAATCTGAAAGAAGGAAAGATAGCCTACTGTTTGAAATTCTCCCAGTTGTTAGATTACTGCTTCCCTCTGCTGATCAGACCCCAGGAAGAATAGTCGCTGCTGAGGCAGTGACTAATGGGGATCTGAAATAAAGAAATAAAGAAAAAGCTCTTCCACCTTAGAGCTATATATCCAGGCAGCCTCACGTTGTTCACTAAGCACAACATTTGACGACACAGAAGCGAATCTTCATTCAAACAGCAATGGCAGGCAGCTCGCACAGTAGAAGCAATCGTCCGTGTTATCTGATTTGGAGAGTATTCCCTCATTAAAAGGACAACAAAAAACATCTCTGAAGGCTTATATTGTCAGAGAATAGGCTACGGTGTCAGAGAATTAGGAGAATTAGGCTATGCGGTATGCTCCAAATGGCATTGAGTTTCTCTCGTTCGATGTCACGGATAGGCTAGGGGACACAAATTCAGCCTGAGACGTTCAGAGTCGCTCCGGCCCGCACGCACCCGCGCACACACACTATTGTCACCTATGTGTGTCGTTGCGCTCTGGGTAGTGTATCTGTAGTAGAGCACTGTGTAGGCTACATCGTCTGGACGGACAGTTTCTGTGCGAGCGAGCATGCATACTAAGGAATTTAATCCTGCCGGCACCACTGCCGGCCCACACACTGGCCCACACACTGGCCCACACACTGGCCCACACACTGGCCCACACACTGGCCCACACACTGGCCCACACACCGGCCCACACACTGGCCCACACACTGGCCCACACACTGGCCCACACACTGGCCCACACCGGCCCACACACCAGCCCACACTCTGGCCCACACACCGGCCCACACACCAGCCCACACACCAGCCCACACACCGGCCCACACACCGGCCCACACACCGGCCCACACACCGGCCCACACACCAGCCCACACACCGGCCCACACACCGGCCCACACACCGGCCCACACACTGGCCCACACACCAGCCCACACACCAGCCCACACTCTGGCCCACACACTGGCCCACACACTGGCCCACACCGGCCCACACACTGGCCCACACACTGGCCCACACACCAGCCCACACACCAGCCCACACTCTGGCCCACACAACAGCCCACACACCAGCCCACACACTGGCCCACACACTGGCCCACACTCTGGCCCACACACTGGCCCACACACCAGCCCACACACCGGCCCACACACCAGCCCACACACCAGCCCACACACCGGCCCACACACCAGCCCTACCCTACCAAAGTGGGCCGATCGGAGTGGACTAAATGGGCCAGTCGAACCCCTGCATCAAAAAAAATAAAAAACCAGCCCATTTTACTTCCGGCCCATCGGGATTCGTCCCGAACGTCCCGATGGCCAGTCCTGCATGGGGCAGCGCTCCACTTATGAAAATAGTTATGATATTACCTACAAGCTGACCATTACCGAATTAACCACATCATCACTTATGAAAATAGTTGTGGTTATGATATAAGCTACAAACTAACCACCACAGAAATAACCACATCATCACTTATGAAAATAGTTGTGGTTATGATATTACCTACAAGCTGACCACTACAGAATTAACCACATCATCACTTATGAAAATAGTTGTGGTTATGATATTACCTACAAGCTGACCACTACAGAATTACATTACAAAGCATCACACATCTGTGCTGCAATGCCAGGTAGTCCATTCACACAGACGCTGGGGCAAACCAACCCTGGGAATTTCAATATACCTGCTGCCGGCATAATGCTGCATCAACTTTCACCCCCCATTCCCCAATACTCAATATTTCAGCTGATGCTGAAACCCTAATTCATGCTTTTGTCTCATCACGTCTAGACTACTGTAATGCACTTTTTTCAGGCCTACCTAATTCAAGCATCAAAAATCTTCAACTCGTGCAAAATGTGGCTGCACAGATACTAACTAAAACTAGAAAATGTTATCACATCACACCAGTTTTGTCCGCCCTACACTGGCCTCCTATTCAAGCCCGAGCTGACTTTAAAGTGCTACTCCTCACCTACAACATTTTAAATGGGCTTGCACCGCTCTATCTATCCGATCTCATCTCTCGATACTTCTCGTGCTCTGCGCTCACAAAATGCGGGGCATCTATAGAAATCTGCCGGCCACAGAGCCTTTGTCTACCGCGCGCTCCCTACCTGTGGAACAAATTACCTGCCGTCGTCAGGGGCGCCTGCTCTGTCGAAGCTTTTAAATCCCTGCTTAAGACCCATCTTTTCTCTCTCTCCTTCAACCTACCCTGATCTCACCTGGTCGGGGACTGACCCTTCGATTAACCTTTTCCGCCTGTGCGGTCCATCGGTGGACCGCAAATGACACCTGGTCATAAATCAATATCTCCAGATTGTTCTATAAAAGTAGCGATTTTATTTTCAAACGTATTCAAGTATAAACATCATAACCATGTCACAACAGCATGTATAATGTATATTATCATAAATACGTTAGTTTAGGAATAGGTTAAAGTGTTACTAGATAGATTTTCCTTTTCGAAATGTCTGTATATTTTGCGAGAGGCGACCATTTTGGAAAACCTTGAATCATGGGAATTGTAGTTTTTTTGCGGCCATTTTGTAGTGGACTTCCAGAGCTCTGGATCTGCGTTGCAATTTTTCAAAACTACACTTCCTGAACAGATCTATGGGGTTCAAGGTTCATAGTTCTGTATGCATTATTTTAATAACTCATATTATTCGGGATAATATACCACAAAATGTAACGTTATTGACAAATATTGAAATGCAGTTATTTTCTCTTCCCTATTGTTAGCATGCAGCAACAATTAGATCAGAAATTAGTTTCAAAACGGTTGCACTGTGGTGAAAATAAAAAAGTACAGTCGATTTCATTATCTGCACGCCTGGTGATACTAAATCCAAATTGAACTCTGCCATTTGAAAGATAATATATGTATATATATATATATATATATATAAATGTGCAAATTGGCTATAATAAGGTAATTTATAAGCCTGCTATTCTATATTCTATAATAATAGTTCAAATTGCATTGGTCCGGATGGGAGAATTCAGTACTGTATCTACAGAACCTTCTGTTTAATCATCTTCCCTTTATTCATTTCCTTAGATTTTTTGTACATATGATCTCAAGAAGGTACTGAACAAGATCAGTGGCAGTTTCTAATGTTTGGTCATTATTAGCATGGTGTTATTCCCTGTCAAAGATGCAAAGAAAAATCATAATTCATATTCTCTTTTGTTTCATCACAATTTAAGCAAGCCTAGTAATATACACAATATTTCTGACACTTGTAATACATTCACTGAGGTCCACAGAAATCCCTAGATACCAAGAATATGCAAATTGATCTTGTAGAAGTGGATCAATATTCCATTTACTTTTCCATTTATTTTAGGCGGATTTTCAGAAAATAGGCTCCGGGTGAAAGAGGTTAATCTCTCTAGTTTAGTTAGGATGTCTATTTTCTCCCATGTCTGCTTTTCTGCAGACATGGGAGAACCTTTTTAACCTCTGTCTCTGTCTAAACTGGTCCCATGGAACAGCTTCATACTGCCTTCTGTCTGGCCTGCAGTGCTGAACCTTCTGAGTGGCTTCTCCTGCCCCCACGGGGCATACGGCCCTGAGCTATTGTCTTGTATCTCACCCTGTATCCATACGCTTGCAGTAGTTCTTTCTATTACTCAATTTCACTATTTTCTTATATACTATGATTCTACTGTCACCATGTATGCATATGCTCACTACATGTATTTATTGCTCCATCTCCGCCCACTACAAACATGGGAACTCTCTAACCCCTGTCCCAACCCCCCCCCCCCCATCTTTTTGAGTGGTTGTCTCGTAGTGTTGACCAAGGTGGTGGATGTCTCGGGGTCTTGGCCAAGATTGCAGTGACTGTTCTACATGCACCACAAGCCCACGGATCAGCTTCTTACCATCTTCTGTCCGTGGTCTGTCAACATGGTTCAGACGTGGAGTTCATTGCTGGGTTAAGTACTTCTATTCTATTCACATAATATGCTTACTACATATAAATATTCTATTCACATATATGCTTACCACTTGTATCTATTGCTATGTCCGCCCATCACAATCACGCAAACTGTCTAACGCCTGTCCCGTCTCTCTGTCTCTGGCTGTCTTGGAGTGATGACTGGAGTGTCGGACGTCCCGTGATGATGACCGGGAGGATGTGACCCTCTGCGCCGCCCCTTTGCCTCAAATAGATCCGCTATCAGCTGTATCTTTAATCTTTCAAAATGTTCAGTTGCTATCGCATGCACTCACTCACACATGTGAGTGCATGCTTTACCAACTGCTCGCCTGTTTTACTGCAACACTACTATCACCGACATCTAAGAAGGGAGATCCCCCCTTGAATGGCCCTTCTAAGGTTTCTCTCCTCCACATTGCCTGTAGTGCATTTTTTGCAGTGCAGTTTTAGTGAGTTTTTCCTTACCTTCGCGTGGGGTATGTCTGGGAGTGTTGCATTTATTTTGCATTTATTTTACATTTTTTGGACTTTATGGTGTTTTGTTCTTGACCTATTGTGATGTTTCTTCTTGAATTGTTTAAAGAAGATGTGTCCGGCCCATGGGGAAATTACCGTGTGTTGTCTGGCCTTACAAATACATTTGATTTTATTTGATTTTATTTATTAAATCAGCTTGATTGGGACATACTGTTTTTATTTAAAAACATGAAATAATGTTTTGAATATAGTCAGTAAATAAATAAATGCAAATACTATATTTAAACCAGTTATATCATTATTAAAAGTGTAAATCCTAATTAAATCAATGAGTAATTCATAATCATACCTGAGCAGGTGAGGCCAACAGTCTTGCCAGGTGAGCTGGTGTTTCTACCTGAGTCAGAGGTAACACAGTCCAGGAGATGGGACTCGAGTTCTTTGGTCCCGATTGGAGCCTCTCCCTCTCCATAGAGCGCCCCCTGGAGGGCTGAAGGAGCCCCACAGCCAAGCTGCCTACAGACCACCTCTGCATCCTGCTTGTCAAAGTCAGCTTCACATAGTGACCTCCACGCCTGATCAGACTTCATCTCCACTCTGCCTGAACACAGACCAGATCCATTCACAAGCCTCACAGACTCTGTTACACACACACACACACACACACACACACACACACACACACACACACACACACACACACACACACACACACACACACACACACACACACACACACATACACATACACACACACACACACACACACACACACACACACACACACACACACACACACACACACACACACACACACACACACACACACACACACACACACACACACACACACACACACACACACACACACACACACACACACACACACACACACACACACACACATACACACACACACACACACACACACACACACAGTCAGAGAGAGAAAAAAGAGTCAGAAACAGAGAGTGAGAGCAGAGCATGTCTGCAGAGTGTAGTACCAAATGGATACATTGAGGAATAAAAAAAAAGACTAGACACAGCGGATCAATTTAGCCACTTTACATATTGAGCGTCATTATGTCAAATGTCCTATGTCACTGGTAATACCGGTGTTGTCATGAGTTTATTAGTCATGGGAAATTTCACATCACCGCGGCAACCTTAGTCCGGTCTCATTATTCTGACAAATCCACACGCAGGCTGATGCATTGTCAGCAATTCACATCAGCCATCTGGTGTCATACAGCTGTCTTAACGGATTTATTGATTTTAAATGCTGAAGGATGTTTTCTAATTACTCTGTTGCACTTGCCTAAGTCTATGTTAATTGATTTCTGTCAAAACTACCTGTAGGACTGACATCAAAACTACCTGTAGGACTGCTGTTCATAAGTTCAGTTAAAAATAAATATATATAGAGAGAGCACACGTACAGATGACAAGTATAGTATGAGAAGGTAGACATGTATATTCATAATTCATTATGTGCCAATATTAAATCGATTTGCTTTGAAGGCACAACAATTGCATTTCCAAATAATATTGGGTTAGAAAAAACCTTTGCTGGATGAATATTACTTCCTTTAACGTACGGTTATGTCTATAACGTACGGTTATGTCTATAACCTTAGTTATATGAGTATGGTGGACGCTCTGTGTCCTACTGGAATACAACCCTGTATCAGTACTAGCACTGAATAAATGTCCACATGCACCTTTACACCTATCCGCCTGGCCACACCCCCATCCGCTCCTATAAGCAGGGGTGTGGTCATACTAACAGCTCCTTCCCCAGACTTTCACCACAAGGCGAAAACCACGGGGTCCTCAGCGCGTCCGACGCAGAGCGTCCGCCATACTCATATAACTATGGTTATAGACATAACCATACGTTATATATCTTATGGTTACCGCTCTGCGTCCTACTGCAATACAGGAGCTGAGCAGAGCGGAAGCTCGACAAATACACCCACTGAGGCACCCCCCCCACAACCATCAGAACCGGGGAGGACCCGAGCACCCCGGACCCCCCTAGTGGAGGATGGGAGGGAATCGGATCCGACTGTGCGAAGAGGGGTCTAGCAACTCAAACACACAGGGTGAGCAGACCGTGGGACTTACCTCCACATAAGAACCCACGACTACACAAACGCGCAACCCACACGCCACTAGGGAACGAACGGGAATCAAATAAAAAAAGCCGGTCACAACCCCCAACATCACGGGGTCAAGGGCAAACCCAACCCTGTGGCAAGGCCGTAGCAGCGGAGTGCGAAGGAGGACAGGAAGGGACTGGACCCCCCGGAAAAAGGGGGGCCTGATGAGGCCAATGACGCCGAAGCACCCCACCAGGCGGTCACTAGTGACACCACCCCCCACATCGCCAGCGTATTCGGACAGGGCCCATCCAAGAGCAGGCCCTTCCCCCCAACAGCACGCCGCCCCGAAGCACTCAAAACGCTACACCCACAGCGGGACCAGACAGCGCACCGGGGAGACAACCATCAAGAGGTTGATCCCTCAATCCAGGCAACAGGCCACTCGATCCGAGCCTGGATCACTGCGGACTAGACAGGCGCCAAAGGGGTCTGCTGAAAACAGCACCCCGGCGGAAGGGGCGTATGCTGGTATGCTGTGCAACATGTCGCAGCCTCCACAAACCCCCCCCCCCCGACCGTCTAGAGGGGCCGAGGCAGAGAAGGCTGACACGATTGGCAGATGTCATGAAAGGTGCCGGGGCACACTCACAGGCAGACAGGGCCAAACCCGGCCTACCCCGAGAGTTGACTCCGCTACCAACACACCAGGGAACCAACCACCCCCTTGGTTCTAACATGAGGTGGTTGTTCCTATAACCCCCCAAGAAAAACTCCAAAACACAACTGCGGGTATACACTGGCTATACCACAGTACAAGTGTTTGAGTTTTCAAGAAGGGGTTAACCCAGGCCAGCAGGTCAAAAATAAATCCAGACCTGAGCCCGGCGGACCGGGACGTACACAGGGATGCCAGAGGGATTCCACAAGAACCACCTCAACAGCCCCCTCCCAGCCCCGCCAAGCAGGAGAAGAGAGGGGCGAAAAAGAATGGAGAAGGACCAGGCTCCTTTAGCACAGCGCAAGGTACAAGTTAAACTCTGAGGAGACTCCCTCACTGAGAGGGAGGCTCTGAACTCACAGAGGAGGCTCTGAAACTCCCTGAGGAGGAGGCTCTGAACCCACCGAGGAGGCTCTGAACCCACCGAGGAGGCTCTGAAACTCTGAGGAGGCTCCCTCACTGAGAGAGAGGCTCTGAACTCACCGAGGAGGCTCTGAAACTCCCTGAGGAGGAGGCTCTGAACACAACATGGACCAAGCAACAGTGAAGGATAACACGCAGTGACACAATCACGAACATCTCCATAACATCAACCCTGCAACGCCCAGGCCGACCCGGCATTTTCCCCCTGAAAAAGCACAAGTCCCTCAGGGTACCAGAACAGCAGATCTGTGCCCCGGTGGACAACGGGTTAACTGGATTGGTCCGCACGACCACAACCAGTCCCGTGCCCTAAACACGCTGCCATCCCCAGTCCCAGGAGGGGGGCAGGTACGCGTGTCGATCCAAAACATCATAGAGGGCGCCACCCAGACGGTCGGAACACAAGCACCGCGCCCGGTGGCCCACCCCAAGGCGTGAGAGCCCCCTACCAATGCTTGGATCTATTCCGTTAACACCCCCCAGAGATGAACGAGAATACGTCGAGACAAGCCTAGTAAACTGGCGCTCGGAAGAGACAACTCCATCCCAGTTGCCCCATAAAACGCTGTTTAATGATGAGCAACCAAGGCGCGCAAGCCCATGTGTGGTTCCTATCAGAAGCACCCAGGGCCAGCACTACATACACGTCGAGACCCAAAACATATCAATGGTAATTCAAACAAGAACCCAGATACAGTTCCTCCAAGCCGCCTGGGAGAACGACAAGAAGCCGCCTTTTTACAGACAAAAAACACGGACATGGGTCCCATATGATGCGGCTGAGGGAAAAAACAACACCCCGTCAACCTGCTTCAGAATAGAGGGGACGGGGCACCCCCAGAGTGACTTCCCACGTGAGCAATAAATCGAAGGTTTTACGTGATATTGAGTCACGTGATAAAAGGCTAAAGACACACATACACAGGGCGCAGCAGAACTCTTGAGTTCCCATGCACCGTAACACCATGACTTGACAACAACAGTGGTCCATATATGGAGCCTGTAAGAACTCATGGAAGTCAGTAACTAATAAAAACGCACCCAGTGACGTACTCTATGGCGGGGGGAATCCCATGACTCAACAGACCATTACAGGCGAGGAGTCGTAAGATAGCCAGCATGCTAACGGAGAAGCATATACCCTCAGGATAAGCTAACCCAACGCACGCTAGTCACAGACGACAACACGTCTGCGAATAGGGTTTATAAACAAGACCGAAGGCTTACGTGTGAACTAGTGATGTGACGATTCATCGATTTGCATCGGTGCGCCGGCATACACGTTCACGATGCAAGTGCACCGGTGGAATAAGTCCGCGTCGGCAAAATGTCAGGCTGAACTCGCGATGCATCTTGTTGTAGCGTCTTTGCATCGGTCAAAAACCGATGCATTGATATAATTTCCTCTCATCCACTTGTCAGCAGTGCACTGTGACTGCACACACACACAGCAGATACTATTGCTTTGCTACTACATAAGGCGAGAGCCGCGTCACAGTTATCAACAAACAGTGGAAGTCGAGGAGACATGAATAGAATTGCTCAACATGCTAACGCTAGTAGCCTCTGCAACACCAGTAACATTAGTGAGGAGGGGGGGGGGGGGGGGGTATATTGAAGACGCTTGACAACAGGGGTTCAAAGATAACTTCACATTTATTGGTTATTCATTTCTTAATTATATCGCTTCATGCAATCCATCCAGCCTGGCTCCGTGATGTTGACATAATGCTACGGTCGGAAAGTACTATAGACGCATCCTAGTGACCTAGTCTAGTGTGTGACATCATCAACTGTCGACGGGGTAGCTCAGACGGGGAGGGGCTCTCTCTCTCTCTCTCTCTCTCTCTCTCTCTCTCTCTCTCTCTCTCTCTCTCTCTCTCTCTCTCTCTCTCTCTCTCTCTCTCTCTCTCTCTCTCTCTCTCAGATTCAGATTCAGATTACTTTATTCACCATATTGTACAGGTGCAAATGGAACGTGATTTGACATTTCAGTGCATGATTATTCACAAATAGGAACAACAAAATAATAATAATGATAAATAAATCTCGTGTGTTTTTAGCTAAAGTGGATAGAAAAGACAGTTTATGCAAAAGTCTTCTTAGGCACCCAAGAGTTTTTATATAAATTGTCTTACAGTAGATTATTTTATTTTTAATAATAATATAAGCTGCATATAAGGAATACAACCAAATCCTCTGTCATACCATAAAATTGTATTATTTATTATTATTATTATTATTATTTTGCATCGTATCGCCCCGAATCGCATTATGTTGAATCAAATCGTATCGAATCGTATCGTATCTCAACAGGGGGTGAATCATATCGCATCGCATCGCCCGGTGCTTCAAATGTATCGTTAATGTATCGTATCGTTGGCACCGTATCGAGATGCACATCGCATCGGCCTCAGTGAGGAGATGCACATCCCTAGTGTGAACACAACACCCCTGTTTCATGTTTTAAGAAGAAAACACAGAAGATTGAGAGAGAGCCAAAAGACCCTGGGTACAAGCTAAACTTCCGTAGGTTAACACTCCAAGCTGTAGACTCAATGCCATTGTTTACCAATGTAACAGAATGCACACAACCCCTCAGACAACGGTAAACCTTACCACCATAAGAAGAAACAAATTTCTTCAGGATGAGGAAAGAAAAAACTTTCGACCAAGTGCTAGCCACAGGCCTTGCTAAGCACAACATATGTAGCGACCAGGCTAAATGACTAAAAGTCCTCCTCTCCTACCAACCCCAAACAAGCGAAGGTTCACACATCGTATCCCCAACATATATAGTGAATAAACACACAGTTTGTAACAAAAAATGGTGGCGGTGGCGACGGTCGCGGATCCCCGACAACGTGGCCTCCGTCGAACAGCACCGGCAGCGTCGGGTGGGGAAAATGGGGCTGAAGCACAGCGCGCTCCAACTCCATGTCCCTGCATGCAGCGGTCATCTGCTGCATGGCTGACCCGAACAGCCCAGCATCGGAGAAGGGGGCCGTGAGCAAGGGAAGGCATTTCTGCTCCGGCACCCGCGCCTGCTCCAGCCAAAGGTGGCGCTGGGATAGGGTGGCCAGGGCGCGTATCTTCCCGGCGGCGATTCCCTGCAGCTGTAACAGGTGCAGGATGGCTCCAGCCACCTGGGCGTGAAGGACGTGATGGTGCTCGTTCAACGCTGACCCGCCCATCATCATCCCCGACATAAAGCGCGCCAGCTGCACCATGTTAGACGTCACAGCCAGGCTCTGCGTCGCGGCGATGAATGACTGGTTACCCCAGTTGGCCAACTGCCTAGCTGATTTCCCTGGGGGAACCGGCTTCCGCAACGGGACAAAGGATAGATGCCATCGGGCTATCAAGCCGAGGCACCCCCTCCTTCAATCCATGGAACAAACCCGCCACCCGCGTGGCACGTAGGCGGGGGTAAGGCCGGTGATGCGGGAGATTACCTGTCCCTGACGTACATAGGCCTCTATTGAGGGGAAGAATGGACAGACAACTTCCGTCTCCCTCACAGGACGACGTTGCCAGAGATGACCTATCAAGTCATCAGGGACAGGTGCAGGCAGTGGCTGTGGCAACGCCACGCCATTAGCAGCTGCGGCGGCCGCCATGAGCTCCGGGAACAAGGCACGTAATTCTCCATGCGTACCTCCCTCCTCGCAGCCCGCGTCCCTCCCGCACGGGAGGCGGCCACTCAGTGTGGCGCCACCATCCGACGGGGTTGATAGTAGGGCATCCCGTCCCCGAGTCGGAGGTTCTAACCCAACACCGAACGACGAGGGACCCCAAGGAGACATATCACACTCTACCACACCCTGAGGGGGAGAGTGATATGTCTCCACCGGGTCGTCAAACAAGAGCGCTCCCGCTCCCTCCATAAAATCCTCTGTTTCCATCGGACAAGGAGACCGAGCAGAAGCACCCTCGTCTGGCTCCAGCAGATCCCCAAAGCCAGGACGTTCGCCCCTGCAGCTCACCATCTTACGACGGGAGCGAGCAGAGGCGAAGAGCTTGTGTCTCAGACCCATCCGCCGACGGCCCACCGACGGAGGAACCAGAGCTGGACCTAGGCCATCTCACAGGGGACGGCCTTGGTGCAACAGCTCCTCGGAGAGGCAAACTCTCCACCGGACGCTGCCCGGGTGCGTCTGACTGCCACGACCGTATGGAAAAGGGGCGGGACTTAAGTGTAGGGCCGGGGCAAACATAGACCAATGAAAGCCGATATGAGTCCAATGGTGCCACCCACGAGTCTCTTGAGTCTTCCTGAGATATGAAAGGGAGTGTGGGTGTGGTTTCAGAATAGGGGCGTGTTTAACCCAGACCAATTCATGTATAAGTCTGTACTGAGATGATTGACACCTCCCATAGTTGTGTGTCTGTGTGTTTCTCCAGTGGAAGTGTATGAGGCTCATTCATGGTCCTGTCTCTTTAAGAGAATTCAGCTACAGTGGGGAGTCCATTCATGTGCAAAAACGTTATGAAATCATATGGCATTATTAGAAGGATTTCTTCTCTTGTGAATCGCTCCTGTCTTTTGACACTTTATTATAGTTTGATATACCATTTATCGTATTGTAATATTATTTGGGCCAGTACTTTTCCTACTTCTCTTCATAAACTTTTTATATTGCAAAATAAATTAATAAGGCTTGCCATACTACTTCTAATCAATCTGCTCCTCTTTTTAGGCAACGTAAAATACTATCAATCTTTGATATTATTGTATAACAGATATGTATTGTTATGTTTAACTCCACCTTTAATTTAGATTTATTTCCTATTGTATTCCATAATTATTGCATGCCAAACTCCAGTATTCATTCATATCCAACGAGGCAATCAAATAATATGCATCATAATTTCTTCCACACAACATTAGGTCAGTTCAGTATAAGATTTAGAGTTCCTACAATTTGGAATTCAAAACCCTCTATAATAAAAAAGTGCTAATCTATTTCATCACTCAAATCCAGGCTTAAATATTTGTTTTTACTAATTATTAATGTTGTTGTTTTTGTTATTATTATTAATATTAGTTCGATTATTATTATTATTATTATTATTATTATTATTATTATTATTATTATTATTATTATTATTATTATTATTATTATTATTATTATTATTATTATTATTATTATTATTATTATCATTATCATTATCATTATCATTATCATTATCATTATCATTATTATTATTATTATTATTATTATTATTATTATTATTATTATTATTATTATTATTATTATTATTATTATTATTATTATTATTATTATTATTATTATTATTATTATTATTATTATTATTATTATTATTATTATTATTATTATTATTATTATTATTATTATCATTATCATTATCATTATCATTATTATTATTATTATTATTATTATTATTATTATTATTATTATTATTATTATTATTATTATTATTATTATTATTATTATTATTATTATTATTATTATTATTATTATTATTATTATTATTATTATTATTATTATTATTATTATTATTATTATTATTATTATTATTATTATTATTATTATTATTATTATTATTATTATTATTATTATTATTATTATTATATTATTATTATCTTAAAGGGGAACTATCTTATAAATGGCCTTTTTCAGTGTTTAGCATTGTTTCCTAGCTATGTGAACTTATATTAATATGATCTATGTCTCTAATTCTCATATTGGCGCATTCTTCCAATTCTCCTCTAACAATATTCACCCTCACTGAACTGAGTCATCTGAACATGTGCTGATCTGTGATGTCAGAGAGACACCGCTGCATGTTAATGTTCAGGTGAACCAGAACCAGTACCATTGTGATGTCAGAGAGACACCGCTGCATGTTAATGTTCAGGTGAACCAGAACCAGTACCATTGTGATGTCAGAGAGACACCGCTGCATGTTAATGTTGAGACAGAAGATGAGCTGCACACAGTGGCACCTGCACTCTTGCCACATCAGCTCAAAACAGCTCGAGATCTTGAGGTAGAAAAATGCTGTTTTTGAGGACTTGATTAGAAATACAAAACAATGAATAAAAAAAATATATATATTACAGAGGTGTTCCATAGACTCACAGGAATTGTGTAAAAGTGCCCAAATAGTGAAAGAAATAGTAAAATAGTTCCCCTTTAATATTATGAAAACATTTTATGAACTTATTTTACTTTCACTTAAAAAGAAAAGTATCCAATGATTTAATTCATGAGTTGAGGCCCTGTATAGGCCCATCTGGGTCTCTTGCCTCTACTCAGCACCTTTATATACACTTTCTGTCATGGTCAATGTTTAATTTGTACTGTTTTGCTGTAATGGTGCAAAATAAAGAAATAGGTGTGTATGTGTAGCGTCACTGTCAAACAAATGCCAATCCTACGCTCTGGGAGGAGTAGCATTGTGAGAAAGTGGTGGAATAATAATAAAGAAGAATATATACGATAGATGACAAGAGTGTGTGTGACCTAAGTCACCTAATGAATGAACAATGCAGATGTAACCCACTGACAGTCATTGAGACAGAGGGTGAGACTGTAAAGATCAGCAGCTGAATGTGATGTTATTGTTTAGAGTTACCTGAGCAGGTCACGTTCAGGCTGTAAGTGGAATTATTAGACCTCACTGGTGCTCTACACTCCCTCAGTGCAGACTCAGAGCCAGAACAGTCAGTGAGAAACCTCCATACAGGTTGTTCAGAACCATCACTCTGTTCTATTGAAACAGCAGAGCCACAGTCCAGCTGCCTGCACACTACAGCTGATGTCTTCATGGTCCATGACCACACCTCTCCTGGTCTCCAGACTCCCTGGTGGTTGATCTCCACTCTCCCAGCACAGCGGCTGCCTCCTTCCAACCTCACATCATCATGTTCTGCACAGAAACAAGAGAAACAACTACATTTAGAGGCATGTTTATCTGTAATAATAATAATGATTTTCATCCTTCTCTCTCATTTGATTGACACATCAAAGATCACCTTCCTCTTCGTAATATTTAAAACGTCTGATCTCTATTAACCCTTGTATGGTGTTTGCATTTATGTTACTCACCCAAAGTTCATGGGTCTGGTGGACCGACAACAATATTGGGATTTTAAAACAATAAATCCAGAACAATTTATATAAATAGATGATATATATGTTCATCTCAATTACAAGCAATTTAAAAAGCATATATGCTTAATGTTTCGCATTTACCTCTGCTAGATCACATTTATGAATAAAAGTAGTATTTGTGATCAAATGTGATGTCTGTTCAAAGAAAATCCAGCATAATCGAGACATGAATTTAATAAATCAGGTTAATCTCGTAGAGATAAATGAAACAAGGTGGAGGCAGACAGTGAAGGTACACAGTGAACCTCTCCCCCATGCTGCTATGATGCCCTCAGTTCCCCAAGGGCATCAATAAAGGAATATCTTATCTTAGTGTTACCTACTGATTTGTCACTTTGAACTGCATGGTATCTGGCCTCCTTGTGTGTATTTTATGCATGTTTCCATACCTATTATTAATATTATTATTAGGGCTTTAGATAGAAGTCTACTTGAATACATCACTATTATTATTAGGGCTTTGGATTGAAGTTTATCTGAATACATCACTATTATTATTAGGGCTTTAGATAGAAATGTATCTGAATACATCACTATTATTATTATTAGGGCTTTATATAGAAGTGTACCTGAATACATCACTATTAATATTATTATTATTATTAGGGCTTTAGATATAAGTTTATCTGAATACATCACTATTATTATTATTATTATTATTATTATTAGGGCTTTATATAGAAGTTTACCTGAATACATCACTATTATTATTATTATTATTATTATTATTATTATTATTATTATTATTATTAGGGCTTTAGATAGAAGTTTATCTGAATACATCACTATTATTATTAGGGCTTTAGATATAAGTTTACCTGAATACATCACTATTATTATTATTATTATTATTATTATTATTAGGGCTTTATATAGAAGTTTACCTGAATACATCACTATTATTATTATTATTATTATTATTATTAGGGCTTTAGATATAAGTTTACCTGAATACATCACTATTAATATTATTATTAGGGCTTTAGATAGAAGTTTACCTGAATACATCACTATTAATATTATGGCTTTAGATATAAGTTTACCTGAATACATAACTATTATTATTAAGGCTTTATATAGAAGTTTACATGAATACATCACTATTATTATTATTAGGGCTTTAGATATAAGTTTACCTGAATACATCACTATTATTATTATTATTATTATTATTATTATTATTATTATTATTATTATTATTATTATTATTATTATTATTATTATTATTATTATTATTATTATTATTATTATTATTATTATTATTATTTTATTATTATTATTATTATTATTATTATTATTATTATTATTATTATTATTATTATTATTATTATTATTATTATTATTATTATTATTATTATTATTATTATTATTATTATTATTATTATTATTATTATTATTATTATTATTATTATTATTATTATTATTATTATTATTATTATTATTATTATTAGGGCTTTAGATAGAAATGTACCTGAATACATCACTATTATTATTATTATTATTATTAGGGCTTTAGATATAAGTTTACCTGAATACATCACTACTATTATTAATATTATTATTAGGGCTTTAGATAGAAGTGTACCTGAATACATCACTATTATTATTAGGGCTTTATATAGAAGTTTATCTGAATACATCACTATTATTATTATTAGGGCTTTATATAGAAGTTTATCTGAATACATCACTATTATTATTAGGGCTTTATATAGAAGTGTACCTGAATACATCACTATTATTATTATTAGGGCTTTAGATAGAAATTTACCTGAATACATCACTATTATTATTATTATTATTATTATTAGGGCTTTATATAGAAGTTTACCTGAATACATCACTATTATTATTATTATTATTATTATTATTATTATTAGGGCTTTAGATATAAGTTTACCTGAATACATCACTATTAATATTATTATTAGGGCTTTAGATAGAAGTTTACCTGAATACATCACTATTAATATTATGGCTTTAGATATAAGTTTACCTGAATACATAACTATTATTATTAAGGCTTTATATAGAAGTTTACATGAATACATCACTATTATTATTATTAGGGCTTTAGATATAAGTTTACCTGAATACATCACTATTATTATTATTATTATTATTATTATTATTATTATTATTATTATTATTATTATTATTATTATTATTATTATTATTATTATTATTATTATTATTATTATTATTATTATTATTATTATTATTATTATTATTATTATTATTATTATTATTATTATTATTATTATTATTATTATTATTATTATTATTATTATTATTATTATTATTATTATTATTATTATTATTATTATTATTATTATTATTATTATTATTATTATTATTATTATTATTATTATTATTATTATTATTATTATTATTAGGGCTTTAGATAGAAATGTACCTGAATACATCACTATTATTATTATTATTATTAGGGCTTTAGATATAAGTTTACCTGAATACATCACTACTATTATTAATATTATTATTAGGGCTTTAGATAGAAGTGTACCTGAATACATCACTATTATTATTAGGGCTTTATATAGAAGTTTATCTGAATACATCACTATTATTATTATTAGGGCTTTATATAGAAGTTTATCTGAATACATCACTATTATTATTAGGGCTTTATATAGAAGTGTACCTGAATACATCACTATTATTATTATTAGGGCTTTAGATAGAAATTTACCTGAATACATCACTATTATTATTAGGGCTTTATATAGAAGTGTACCTGAATACATCACTATTATTATTATTAGGGCTTTAGATAGAAATTTACCTGAATACATCACTATTATTATTATTATTAGGGCTTTAGATATAAGTTTATCTGAATACATCACTATTATTATTATTATTATTATTATTATTATTATTATTATTATTATTATTATTATTATTATTATTATTATTATTAGGGCTTTATATAGAAGTTTACCTGAATACATCACTATTATTATTATTAGGGCTTTAGATATAAGTTTATCTGAATACATCACTATTATTATTATTAGGGCTTTAGATATAAGTTTACCTGAATACATCACTATTGTTGTGAAGGGCCAGATTAAACTGAATATATATATGTATCGTTTGATATACCTTGTATATTATTTATATATATACACGGAATATCCCTTTACCTGCGTACAAACCAGAGTAATATTCGCTCTCCTATTGGACAGCGGCCCCAGGCGCCAACGACCAAGCCCCCAACGGCAAGTTCAAATGCAACTCCGGGCATGTCAGTACATGCCCAGAGTCTGCGTAGTAATACGAGACAAGATCTGAGGTTGGGACTAGATATTCACTTACGTATAAATACGGCGCAGGTGTAAACAGCAGTAGTTCAGTTCATTCAGTACCTTACCAAAACCTAGTAAAGCCTTCACCACGAGCCAACGTGCAGTGAAGTGAGCAACTTTGCATCTAAATAGAGCATTGAGAACCGCGTGCGAATAGAATGTTAAAGTGTCAGAGTTTAACGCAGTAACGTTGAGTTCGACTTAATCTAATGTGAAGTAATAGTCGATCATTTATTGTATATCGTGCGGCTACAGTTCTTCCGTGACCAGCATTACCATCGGTTCGTCGTGTCTTTAGCTAGTGCACTTATCCAGGCTGTGCGGCCTAAATCCGTGCCCACACCCGAGGAGTCCTAGGCGAGAACCGTTGGATATGTACACAGGAGAATCGGCACCGGCGAATGCAGAACCATTTCTGGTTGGATTATATTGCTTTGGGACCGTGACCACGGGAGAAGAGCACTGTTGATTCCACTGTCGTTTGGGATTTACCCTCGTGAGGATCACCACTCGGGCCCGCCTCGTGGAAGGGGCTGGCTAGCTGTCGTCAATGCTGTCGAGCATATTGGATTACAACTATTGCTTTTGTCTGCTGATCAAGGGAGTACAAGCACCGGCTCCTGTATCTGGAGCCTCTTTATTCCTCGTTGACTCAGACTGGGTACCCGAACATTCCTCTACCCCTCCCGGCTTTACACCCCGGAGGGAACCCAGTGTCTCCAGTTGGTACCGGTGTGGCCCATATAATTGCTATACCACAGGTGGCGTCAGCTTAGACCCATCATAGTATTCCTACTATTCTCATTGACTTATGCTCTTGACTGACTTTACGTATATTCTTTGCCATACAAGCGCGACTCTAATTCTCAATCTGTAACCTAACGTTGCTTAATAATAATAAATAACCCTCCAATATAATTTATGTGTCAATGCCGTATTCTTGTGTGGGTGTTCACCATCAATATTTGATGTACTGTTTGGCCAGTAATTAAAGTACATAGCTAGTAGTGGTTTAATATATCACAATCTTTAATACAGTCAGGGTTTTGTAACCCCTCAGTTACAATTGGTCCTTCGAGCCGGAGGGTATCAGTGTAATATTTAATATAATATTAATATTAACCATGGCCAGCGGTTAACACTCCCCAAGCGGCTCTCCCAAGCTAGAACGCCCGCAGCGCAAACGTCAGCCACCTCCCTATCTGGAGGAATTCGCTGTCGTTCTACCACCTAGCTTATCTAAACAGACGTTAAATACGGATAAAGCGGATAGTCAAAGCATGTCAAATCCTATCGACCAGGCGACCCTGCCAGTAGAGACCCCAGTGGGTTCTAACGAAACTGACTCAGCTCACGGGGGGGACCAGGTGGGACATGACATGACTATACCTCCGGACAGCGTCACCGGGATAGTCCCCGGAGCGCTCCAGGATAAAGAAAGCGCTCCAGGGACAGAACCCGACACACAACCAAGTGAAGAGAAGCGCGCCCAGGAGATGGACCTCGGGGCGCGCCAGGAGAACAGATCTCCAACGAGCACTGTCAGAAGCCGATCACCTCCGTCAGTGTCATCCCCCAGCGAGGCGGACCAGATACTGGCGCAAGCCTTGATCGCCACCCTGACAGCCTCCACCGAACGCGATCGACTTCAAGCAAAGACGCTTAGTGAGCGCGAACACTCCGCCACGGAAAGAGAGCGCCTCCATGCGCAACTCCAAGCGCAAGCCCTTAGTGAGCGCGAACACTCTGCCGTGGAACGAGAGCGCCTCCGGGCGCAACAATTAAGCGAGCGCGAACACTCTGCCATGGAACGAGATCGCCTTCAGGCTCAACAGACGAGCGAGCGCGAACAACGAGAGCGCCTCCAGGCGCAACAAGCAAGCGAGCGCGAACACTCTGCAGCGGAGCGAGAGCGCCTTCACGCGCAACTCCAAGCGCAAGCCCTTAGTGAACGCGAACACTCTGCAACCGAACGAGAGCGCTTCCAGGCGCAACAACGGAGTGAAGACGACCGCATAAGACTGGAGGAGAGACGCCTTCAGACGGAAGAGAACATTGAAAGAGACCGCGCCAATGCACAGCGCGACGCCGCCAATGCCCAGCGCGAAGCAGAGCGCGACCGGCTGCAGGCGCAGATGATAGAACAATTGATTGCCAGGGCGACACCCCCTCTCTCCGCACGGAGCTCCCGGAGATCATCACGACAAGAGTCTAGGGCACCTTCCCCTACCCGACAAAGCGACCCGGGACCCGGCCAACAGGAGGATCCTGTCTACGTCTCCAACCCCCCTCCCCGACCGGTCCATACGAGACCCAGCCACCGGGAAGAACCGGCCTACGTCGCCGAGAGACTGACTAGAAGACTTCAGGATCTAGAAGAGGAAGAGGAAGAGGAGGAAAGTCAAGCCCACCAGCAGCAACGTACTCTGGACCAGGAGGCCCAGTACAGCCCAGACTTCAGCCCCGAGTCACTGCACTACAAACCCCCGACTCAACTCACGGGTGAGTTTGACGTACAGTCAGCATCGAGGAACAGCACCTGGGTACCCGGCCTCTGGTACCCACCAAGTACCAACCCACGACAACACGTACGGGGAGACTCGCCCAGGAGGCCTCTTCCCCTACGCTCACCAATGTGCCAGCCATCCATGGCATCGTACCTTGGCACACCGACGTTCCCAGACTTTACGCGCGAGGACAGAGCACAGTACACGGAATTACGGATGTGCTTGGAGACTATGATGTCCGACGTCCCCGACGAGTCGTACAAATATGCCATCCTCCTCAAGCATCTCAAGGTGCCCAGAGCGCATAACATAGCGCTGGCATATTCCAACTCAAGCACCCCATACTCCGCGGCTCTGGTGGCCCTCGACCAGCGTTATGGACGCATATGGGACTACGTGATACAAGAAATAAGAGATATCGACCGCCTCCCCCCAGCCAAAGACAATAGAGCAGTGGATGACCTCTCTATCAAGATACAATCCCTGGTAGGGATGCTGGGGTCCCAAAAGGAGAAAGGGAGATATGAACTATATGCTAACTCTAATGTGGAGCGAATACTGGAGAAGCTCCCTCCAGCCCGCCAAGAGCGCTTTCGGCGGCAGACAGACCACCGTGATCCCGACGGCCCCGAGCCATCCCTCCTAGACCTGGCCGCCTTCCTCGCGAGGGAAGTCAGCAGCCTACGACTGGACACGTTCGTGTGGAGTGGATCTAGCCCAAGAGATGGATCTCGGAGACCTAACGATAACCGCCGGTCAGTGACCGTTATGCACCAGGCCGAGTCAGTGCCGCAGCACAAGAACCACAGCACCCCCCCGACGAAGGGGAAGTGGAAGATTGTATGCCAGTACTGTGAAAAGGAACATTGGCTGTCTCAATGTGACACTTTCAAGAAGATGACCGCTGACGAGGTGAGTCAGTGGATCAAAGCCAACCGCCGCTGCTTCCGCTGCGCGCGCAGCCATATGGCAGCTGAGTGCCGTTTAAAGAAGAAATGCAGCAAGTGCGACGGCGCCCACTTGGAGGTCCTACACGACAGCAACAAGAAGAAACCCGTACCCCCAAGCAGCTCGAGAGTGAACGTCATGTACATAGACCCTGCGAAGAGTGGGAGCTCCCGAATGCTCTTGAAGGTGGTCCGAGTGATATTAAGCTACGAGGACAAGGTCATGGACACTTACGCCGTCCTAGACGATGGGTCAGAAAAGACTCTCCTCCTCGCATCCGCCGCAGCCCGGCTGGGTCTGCGGGGGAGCGAAGAAACAATGACAATCCGTACTATTAGAAGAGACCTGAAGACCATAAAGGGTGAAAATGTCTCCTTCACGATAGCAGCGGTCGGGCAGCCCGAGAAGCAGTATAGAATTACTAACGCCTTCACCAACCAAGACATAGGACTGTCACAGTACACCTACCCCATCCCAAAGCTGATGGAAAAATACGTGCACCTACGTCAACTACCTATACCGCTCATCGACGGCGCCACCCCGACCCTGCTCATAGGATCCGACCACGCACACCTCATCGTCCCAACGGACCGGGTCCACATCGGGCCCAGAGGCTGTCCAGCAGCGGTCGAGACCCGCCTAGGTTGGACACTACAAGGCCCCCTCTCCGGGTCTTCCAACCGACCAACAGCCACTCGCTGCCTCCACTCAAGAATAAAAGAAGAAGACACCACCCTCTTACAGCACGTCGAGAGGCTATGGACATTAGACGCGATGCCCTTTAAGAATGAAAAGAAACTTGTTCGCTCAAAGGAAGACACTTATGCCATAACCCTCCTCGAGCAGAGGACAAAGAGAGTCGAGGTCAATGGAGTGATGAGATACGCAACTCCACTCTTGAGGCGAGAGGGTATGCCCACCCTCCACGCCTCAAAAGAAGCGACAGAGCGATATCTGCTGAACACCGAGCGGCGTCGAGCCAAAGACCCCACTCAAGCCACTGTGTACCGCGCTGAGATTGACAAGCTGATCACAGCGGGACACATAAAGAAAATTGACATTCAAGAGGCCGACCAGACGACCGAATCATGGTACGTGCCCCACCACAAGGTCCACCACAACGGCAAGGATCGCATTGTATTCAACTGCAGCTACCAGATCGGACTACAGAATCTGAATAAAGAACTCTTGCCCGGCCCAACACTCGGCCCCTCTCTACTCGGCGTACTACTACGCTTCCGCCAAGACAAGGTGGCCATCAGCGGCGACATCAAAGGGATGTTCCTGCAGGTGCGACTAGTGGAAGAGGACAAGCTCTTGCTGCGGTTCCTATGGAGAGAGAGGATCGGAGATGAGCAACCATCCATCTACCAATGGGAGGTCCTCCCCTTCGGAACCACATGCAGCCCATGCTGTGCTACGTTCGCACTGCAAAAACATGTGACGGAAGACCCTGAAGCTGACGAGGAGGTCAGACAAAGTGTAGAGAGGAGTTTCTACGTGGACAACTGTCTGCAAAGCGTCTCGACGCCAGAAGAAGCCGAAGCCCTCCTACTCAAGCTCCGCGCCTCACTGATCAAAGGCGGCTTTGATCTTCGGCAGTGGGCCAGCAGTGACCCTCAAGTACTTCGCAGCCTCTCCCCAGAGACAAAGGCAGCAAGCAGCGAGACCTGGATGGCGACCATCCCAGGTGAAGCACAAGAAATGACATTAGGCCTAGTCTGGTGCTTCAAAACAGACTCGCTCCATTACAGATACACACCCCTGACCACGGAGCAGGGAAGGTCGACCCCTCTACCGACCCCCAGACGGAGCGTATACAGAACACTCGCAAGGCAATACGACCCGCTGGGGTGTATCCTACCTTACACCACCCGGGCAAAAATGATTGTACGAGAACTGTGGGACAAGGAACAGGGCTGGGACGACCCCATACCCAACCACCTCGCTTCCACCTGGAGAGAGTGGGAGAGAGAACTCAACTCGCTCCAAAATGTGAACATACGCCGAAGCTACTTCCCACCCACAGTGCGGCTGGAGACGTGCCAGATGGACCTGCACGTCTTCAGCGACGCCTCAGAAGTGGCCTACGGCTCGGTGGCTTACTTGCGGGCCCGAGAGGAGGGAGGAGAAATACACACAGCCTTCATCCTGGCTCGCTCAAGGATAGCCCCCCGCAAGCAACAATCGATCCCGCGTCTAGAGCTCTGCGCAGCTCTGGTAGGCGCGCATCTCGCCACGTTAATCCAACGTGAACTCACCATCCCGGTGCAAAGAACAATCTTGTGGTCAGACTCCATGACCGTACTCACATGGATCCAGTCCGATTCGTGTAGATACAAGGTCTTCGTGGGAGTCAGAATCACAGAAATCCAAGACTTAACAGGATCAGCGTGCTGGAGGTACGTGGACACGAAACAGAACCCAGCAGATGTCATCACACGGGGGATGTCCCTAGATGACCTCACACGTCACAATATCTACAGTAACGGTCCTGAGTTCCTCAAGCTCCCGGAAGAAGAGTGGCCTAACCCCACCCCTCGGGAGGCTAGTCAAGAGGAGGCAGAGATCAAGAAATCTATGTTCTGTGGGTTGACGCACACACCAGTCCCCACTGACCCTAACATAGACGACTGCCCCACCTTTGAGAGTGCGCAGTTAAAGACATTCCTGTGGCACCACCCTGAGGTTCCTCCCACTACCGACATTAACGCAGCTAACTACGAAGAAGCAGAACTCCTTCTGCTACAGCGAGCCCAAAGAGACTCGTTCCCCGACGAGCTAGACTGCCTGCAGGGAACAAAGCCAGTCCCGTCAGACAGCAGACTGCTCCACTTGGCCCCCGAGCGCGACACCCTTGGCCTCATCAGGGTGGGTGGTCGTTTGAGACGGGCCCCGGACTTAACGGATGACGTCAAGTTTCCTATAGTCCTCAACAGCCGACACAAGGTCACCGAGCTCATCATAAAGAAATACGACGAGGATGTGCACCACGCTGGGGCAGAGAGAGTCTTCGCTGAGATCCGACGTCGCTATTGGATACTGAACGGAAGAGAAGCAGTACGTCGCTTCCAGCGGACTCGACCAGACTGTCGCCAGTGGCGAGCACAGCCTAGTATACCCAGGAGGGCCGACCTGCCTCATCGCCACACCCGACCCGTGGCGAGGCTGATAGAATTGCCAAGGCTCCCTGACTCCCTTGATGACGATCATGACCCACTGACTTTGTAGATTGCCCTACTCCCCACAACAGACATTGAGTAGTTGACAGGACTATTAATCTGTCTTCCTTTTAACTAATTAGGTGCGGACTAATTAGGAGGCGGCTGTTGTGAAGGGCCAGATTAAACTGAATATATATATGTATCGTTTGATATACCTTGTATATTATTTATATATATACACGGAATATCCCTTTACCTGCGTACAAACCAGAGTAATATTCGCTCTACTATTGGACAGCGGCCCCAGGCGCCAACGACCAACCCCCCAACGGCAAGTTCAAAGGCAACTCCGGGCATGTCAGTAGTTCAGTTCATTCAGTACCTTACCAAAACCTAGTAAAGCCTTCACCACGAGCCAACGTGCAGTGAAGTGAGCAACTTTGCATCTAAATAGAGCATTGAGAACCGCGTGCGAATAGAATGTTAAAGTGTCAGAGTTTAACGCAGTAACGTTGAGTTCGACTTAATCTAATGTGAAGTAATAGTCGATCATTTATTGTATATCGTGCGGCTACATTTCTTCCGTGACCAGCATTACCATCGGTTCGTCGTGTCTTTAGCTAGTGCACTTATCCAGGCTGTGCGGCCTAAATCCGTGCCCACACCCGAGGAGTCCTAGGCGAGAACCGTTGGATATGTACACAGGAGAATCGGCACCGGCGAATGCAGAACCATTTCTGGTTGGATTATATTGCTTTGGGACCGTGACCACCGGAGAAGAGCACCGTTGATTCCACTGTCGTTTGGGATTTAACCTCGTGAGGATCACCACTCGGGCCCGCCTCGTGGAAGGGGCTGGCTAGCTGTCGTCAATGCTGTCGAGCATATTGGATTACAACTATTGCTTTTGTCTGCTGATCAAGGGAGTACAAGCACCGGCTCCTGTATCTGGAGCCTCTTTATTCCTCGTTGACTCAGACTGGGTACCCGAACATTCCTCTACCCCTCCCGGCTTTACACCCCGGAGGGAACCCAGTGTCTCCAGTTGGTACCGGTGTGGCCCATATAATTGCTATACCACAGGTGGCGTCAGCTTAGACCCATCATAGTATTCCTACTATTCTCATTGACTTATGCTCTTGACTGACTTTACGTATATTCTTCGCCATACAAGCGCGACTCTAATTCTCAATCTGTAACCTAACGTTGCTTAATAATAATAAATAACCCTCCAATATAATTTATGTGTCAATGCCGTATTCTTGTGTGGGTGTTCACCATCAATATTTGATGTACTGTTTGGCCAGTAATTAAAGTACATAACTAGTAGTGGTTTAATATATCACAATCTTTAATACAGTCAGGGTTTTGTAAACCCTCAGTTACAACTATTAATATTATTATTAGGGCTTTAGATAGAAGTTTACCTGAATACATCACTATTAATATTATGGCTTTAGATATAAGTTTACCTGAATACATAACTATTATTATTAAGGCTTTATATAGAAGTTTACATGAATACATCACTATTATTATTATTATTAGGGCTTTGATATAAGTTTACCTGAATACATCACTATTATTATTATTAGGGCTTTAGATATAAGTTTACCTGAATACATCACTCCTATTATTATTATTATTATTATTATTATTATTATTATTATTATTAGGGCTTTAGATAGAAATGTACCTGAATACATCACTATTATTATTATTATTATTATTATTATTATTATTATTATTATTATTAGGGCTTTAGATATAAGTTTACCTGAATACATCACTACTATTATTAATATTATTATTAGGGCTTTAGATAGAAGTGTACCTGAATACATCACTATTATTATTAGGGCTTTAGATAGAAGTTTATCTGAATACATCACTATTATTATTAGGGCTTTAGATATAAGTTTACCTGAATACATCACTATTATTATTATTATTATTATTATTATTATTATTATTATTATTATTATTATTATTATTATTATTATTATTATTATTATTATTATTATTATTATTATTATTATTATTATTATTATTATTATTATTATTATTATTATTATTATTATTATTATTATTATTATTATTATTATTATTATTAGGGCTTTAGATAGAAGTGTACCTGAATACATCACTATTATTATTATTATTATTATTATTATTATTATTATTATTATTATTATTATTATTATTATTATTATTATTATTATTATTATTATTATTATTATTATTATTATTATTATTATTATTATTATTATTATTATTATTATTATTATTATTATTATTATTATTATTATTATTATTATTATTATTATTATTATTATTATTATTAGGGCTTTAGATAGAAGTGTACCTGAATACATCACTATTATTATTATTATTATTATTATTATTATTATTATTATTATTATTATTATTATTATTATTATTATTATTATTATTATTATTATTATTATTATTATTATTATTATTATTATTATTATTATTATTATTATTATTATTATTATTATTATTATTATTATTATTATTATTATTATTATTATTATTATTATTATTATTATTATTATTATTATTATTATTATTAGGGCTTTAGATAGAAGTGTACCTGAATACATCACTATTATTATTAGGGCTTTAGATAGAAGTTTACCTGAATACATCACTATTATTATTAGGGCTTTAGATAGAAGTGTAACACTGCTAACTAAACTATAATATAGAGCTATGTAACACTGATAACTAAACTATAATATAGAGCTATGTAACACTGATAACTAAACTATAATATAGAGCTATGTAACACTGATAACTAAACTATAATATAGAGCTATGTAACACTGATAACTAAACTATAATATAGAGCTATGTAACACTGATAACTAAACTGTAATATAGAGCTATGTATCACTGCTAACTAAACTATAATATAGAGCTATGTAACACTGCTAACTAAACTATAATATAGAGCTATGTAACACTGATAACTAAACTATAATATAGAGCTATATAACACTGCTAACTAAACTGTAATATAGATCTATGTAACACTGCTAACTAAACTATAATATAGAGCTATGTAACACTGCTAACTAAACTATAATATAGAGCTATGTATCACTGCTAACTAAACTGTAATATAGAGCTATGTATCACTGCTAACTAAACTATAATATAGAGCTATGTAACACTGCTAACTAAACTACAATATAGAGCTATGTATCACTGCTAACTAAACTATAATATAGAGCTATGTAACACTGCTAACTAAACTATAATATAGAGCTATGTATCACTGCTAACTAAACTGTAATATAGAGCTATGTATCACTAACTAAACTATAATATAGAGCTATGTATCACTGCTAACTAAACTGTAATATAGAGCTATGTATCACTGCTAACTAAACTGTAATATAGAGCTATGTATCACTGATAACTAAACTGTAATATAGAGCTATGTATCACTGCTAACTAGGGGTGTAAAGGTACACGTATCAGTAACAAACTGTTTCAGTGTGTACCGTACCGTACTGAACGGCTGTGTACTGAACGGCTGTGTAGTGTACCGAACGAATACAATGGTATGTTAACCACTAACAACCGCCCACCGGGGGCTGTTTTTCTCACAATCTAATATAATTATTAAAAAAAGATATATAATTACAAGTCGATTATTAATTTCAATATAGAATATTCGTTGACAGCCCTCCAAGTACAATTAGTTACTGCACACTACATCACCCCTGAGTGGAACATGGAAAGCCAAACTTTCCCCCACTGTACCGAACCTTGACTTCAAATCCGAGGTACATACCGAACCGTGGTTTTTGTGTACCGTTACACCCCTACTGCTAACTAAACTATAATAAAAGAATATGTAACACTGTTAACTAAACTATAATATAGAGCTATATAACACTGCTAACTAAACTATAATATAAAAATATGTAACACTACTAACTAATCTATAATATAAAACGATGTAACACTTTTAATTTAACTATAATATATAGCTATGTAACACTGCTAACTAAACTATAATATAGAGCTATGTAACACTGCTAATTCAACTATAATATAAAACTATGTAACACTGCTAACTAAACTATAATATAGAGCTATGTAACACTGCTAACTAAACTATAATATAGAGCTATGTAACACTGCTAATTCAACTATAATATAGAGCTATATAACACTGCTAACTAAACTACAATATAGTTCAAGTTCAAGTTTCTTTTATTGCCACACGGCCAGGCCGGTGGAATTTGAGCACGGTGCAGGTGGTAGCTGCGACAATACACCACATGGAACACAACATAACATCAACAACAACATAACATAACATAACAGCAGGGGGTGAAATTAGGATGAGTTGGAGTTGAGTAATTGTATGGCCTTGGGGAAGAAACTGTTGTTGAACCTAACCGTGCGACTACCTAGTGACCTGAACCTTCTACCAGAGGGGAGGAGTTGGAAGAGGTGATGAGCTGGGTGCAGGGGGTCACTAATGATTTTGTGTGCGCGTGTGATGGTGTGATGTTTGTGTATGGAGTCCAGGGTGGGGAGTGTGCAGTTGATGATTTTGGATGCCCTAATGATGATCCTGTCTAGTCTGTGTAGTGTGTGTTTGGGTGTGTTGCCGTACCAAACAGTGATGGAGAGTGAAATAATGTTTTGTATGATAGCTGTGTAAAATTGAATCATTAACGACTTCCTGACCCTGTACTTCCTGAGTTGTCTTAAATGAAATAATCTTTGGTTGGCTGTTTTAAGTAAATGAGTGGTGTGATGATCCCAGTTGAGTTTGTTGCTGATGTGTGTTCCTAAGTATTTAAATGTGTCTGTGGCTGAAATTAGTTGGTTATTGATGAGCAAGGGTGTTTTGGTGGGTGTGATTTTGCGAAAGTCAATAATGAGTTCCACGGTCTTGCTTTCATTGAGTAATAGGTTATGTTCTTTGCACCATGTGAGTGTTCGCTCCACCTCCAGCCGGTAGTCATCCTCCTTGTTGTTAGAGATCAACCCTAGGATGGTGGTGTCGTCCGCGTATTTGAGGGTTTTGACTGAGGGGGATGCTGAACGGAGGTTGTTAGTGTAGAGGGAAAAAAGCCACGGGGAGAGAACACACCCCTGTGGTACCCCAATGTTGGTGGTCAGAGGGAGAGAGGTGAGGTTGTTGTAGCGGACTACCTGTTTGCGGCCCTTCAGTGTGTCCAGCAACCAGAAACAGAGGGAGGGGGCAATGTTCATGTTGGTCAGGGTTTGGAACAGTATGAGGGGGTCGATGGTGTTGAAGGCACTGCTGAAGTCAATGAAAAGTATCCGGGCGTAACTGTTTTTGGTCTCCAGATGCTGGAGGGTGTAGTGCAGTGCCAGGTTGACTGCATCATCAGTAGAGCTATGTAACACTGCTAACTAAACTATATAGAGCTATGTATCACTGCTAATTAAACTATAATATAGAGTTATGTAACACTGTTAACTAAACTATAATATAGAGTTATGTAACTCTTTTATTTTTTTTATCTCTTCTATTTTTCTCTGATTTTCTCCCCGTCCCAATTAGTCATTGTGCCAATTCCCCCCCTCCCCTACCTGGTTGTTGTTCCCATGTTCTCCCACGAGTCGGTACAAGGGTGTCCTGATGTCGAACGCACGCTTCCTCCGAGACGTGCGCCGTCAAGCCAGTGACGCTCTTTTCACTTGGCAGCGAGGGCTCTCATTGGTGAAGTGTAACGCGTGGGAGGGCACGCTATCTCCACCAAGTCCTGCCCCGCTTAGCAAGCGCCGAGACCTGACCTGACCTGTCCACAAGGCCAGCTTCCCACCCACCAATACTGCCAATTGTATTAGTATGAACGGCCAGCCAAGCTGGTAGCAACGCAGAGAGCTGCCCCGGGCCTCTTGAGGACAATTTGCCCACCGGCGCGACACGCCACTTTGCGCCTCTAGCGGCTTGGGTGTGCATATTTTTTATACAATATATATCTAATTGAAGCCCTATTTGTTGCCTGTCGATTGCCGTTTCAGGCAGCAAAATCCATTCAGCGGTTCCAGATCATACCAGCTCATACCAATTTCTTTGGGATATATACTTTTGGATATTGCAACTACTACAGAAAAACGTGAGTAACAAGATTTTCTACAACTCAAGTTTAGACCTATGTTACTCTATTTCATTAGCACTATTGTATCAGAAACTTCAGAATGTTATCTGAAAGCCCTATTAAAGCCCTCCATAGCCTGCCCCCCCCCCCCCTACCTGACTGACCTCCTTCTCCCCTACCGCCCCACCCGTTCCCTCCGGTCCTCTTCCACTCTTTCCCTCACTGTCCCGTCATCCAAACTTAAACGTTTTGGTGACCGGGCTTTCTCATGAGCTGCACCCAGACTGTGGAACACCCTCCCTCAGACTGTGCGACACTCTCCCTCACTCTCCACATTTAAATCCTGACTCAAAACCTACCTGTTCTCCCTGGCATTCAACCATCCCTACCCATAACCACCCTCCTCCAACCTACCACCGCCCCTCCCCTTCCCTACTTTCTCTCCTCTCTCCTGTTGTGTTGTCTGTTGTGTTGTCTGTTGGGTTGTCTGTTGTGTTGTCTGTTGTGTTGTCTGGTGTGTTGTCTGTTGTGTTGTCTGTTATTTTGTCTGTTGTGTTGTCTGGTGTGTTGTCTGTTGTGTTGTCTGTTGTGTTGTCTGTTATTTTGTCTGTTGTGTTGTCTGGTGTGTTGTCTGTTATTTTGTCTGTTGTGTTGTCTGGTGTGTTGTCTGTTGTGTTGTCTGTTGTGTTGTCTGGTGTGTTGTCTGTTGTGTTGTCTGTTATTTTGTCTGTTGTGTTGTCTGTTGTGTTGTCTGTTGTGTTCTCTGGTGTGTTGTCTGTTATTTTGTCTGTGGTGTTGTCTGTTGTGTTGTCTGTTGGGTTGTCTGTTGTGTTGTCTGTTGGGTTGTCTGTTGTGTTGTCTGTTATTTTGTCTGTGGTGTTGTCTGTTGGGTTGTCTGTTGTGTTGTCTGTTGTGTTGTCTGTTGTGTTGTCTGTTGTGTTGTCTGTTATTTTGTCTGTGGTGTTGTCTGTTGTGTTGTCTGTTGGGTTGTCTGTTGTGTTGTCTGTTATTTTGTCTGTGGTGTTGTCTGTTGGGTTGTATGTTGTGTTCTCTGGTGTGTTGTCTGTTATTTTGTCTGTTGTCTGTTGTCTGTGGTGTTGTCTGTTGTGTTGTCTGGTGTGTTGTCTGTTGTGTTGTCTGTTGTGTTGTCTGTTGTGTTGTCTGTTGTGTTGTCTGTTATTTTGTCTGTTGTGTTGTCTGTTGTGTTGTCTGTTGTGTTGTCTGTGGTGTTGTCTGTTGTGTTGTCTGTTGTGTTCTCTGGTGTGTTGTCTGTTGTGTTGTCTGTTATTTTGTCTGTGGTGTTGTCTGTTGTGTTGTCTGTTGTGTTCTCTGGTGTGTTGTCTGTTATTTTGTCTGTTGTCTGTTGTCTGTGGTGTTGTCTGTTGTGTTGTCTGGTGTGTTGTCTGTTGTGTTGTCTGTGGTGTTGTCTGTTGTGTTGTCTGTTGTGTTGTCTGTTGTGTTGTCTGTTGTGTTCTCTGTTGTGTTCTCTGGTGTGTTGTCTGTTGTGTTGTCTGTTCTTTTGTCTGTTGTGTTGTCTGTTGGGTTGTCTGTTGGGTTACCTGTTGAGTTAGCAGTTGCTTTATCGGTTGGTTGACCTGTTACTGTGCTTGTAGTTTGAGCCTGGAGACCTGAGGAGAAACAACAGAAGATTAATGAGCATCATGATTTGACCAGAGCTGTAGAGATGCAACACTTTCAACTTACATTGGAAAAGCGTTTCCAGCCCTGCACTGCTTTGACACACTAAACCATCTAATAATAATAATAATAATAATAATAATAATAATAATAATAATAATAATAATAATAATAATAATAATAATAATAATAATAATAATAATAATAATAATAATAATAATAATAATAATAATAATAATAATAATAATAATAATAATAATAATAATAATAGATTTCATTTATATAGCACACTTTAAACTCAGTGAGCTCTCAAGGTGCTTCACAGCAGAAGGACAACTAAATAATAAATAGAATAAAAAGGTTTAAAACAAGAAAACATTCAAATTAATAAAAATAAAAATATAAGAATAAAAAGGTTTAAAACATAAAAACAGGTTTGGAGATGTGTGGGTAGGCGACCATTGAAAGAGCTGCCGGTCAAACAATATCGACAGAAGGAAGTAAAACTATCTAAAATTGTCTAAAACAAAATAAAAAATGGTAATTCAAAGAAATAAGAGAAAGGGAAGGATGACCACAAGAAAAAGCGAGAGAAAGAAGACTCCGGAGGACGTACAAACACCGGAGGAAATATCTCGACACGAGGGAAAGACGGAAGAGGTGGCTCAGGCGAGCATGACGCAGGTAGTCAGAGGCGTGGAGAACGTGGAGCCCACCTGGGTAGCGACCATGATAGCCAGCGTACAAGAATTACGGACTGAACTACGGGCTGACATACAGGCCAACGCAAAAGCTATTCAAGCTATACAAAATAGAATACAAGCTAACGTACAAACCAGCACGCAGAACATACAAGCTGGCGCGTTGACTAACCAACAGGCTAACGCGACAGCTAATCAAGAGCTACAAACTATCATACAAGCTAACGCAATGGCTAACCAGGAGAACATGCAGAATATACAAAGCAGCATCGATGGACTAAGGGAAGAGTTGAAGAGGGGACAGGACGAGCTCAGAGGGGAAATGGATAAAGGACTCGAGGCAATGGATGACAAAATACAGGAACAAGAGAAATACATAAAGATGTTGGAAAGATGATATAGTACTGTACATTAGTACACTGCATAGTATTGTATATTATATGGTAACTCAGAACATTGTACATATGTCTATACCGAACACTGTGACCTCATTTTCTTCTTCTAAATTACATGCTATACTACGTTATTTGATACTATCTTGTCTAGCACAGTCTCTGGAGCGTAACAGTAAGAAGCATTTTGTATGAAAGTATTCTGTACTTCTGTATGACAACTATTAAAGAACTTGAAACTTGAACTTGGAAGAAAGGACGGCTGAAACGGAAGAATGGAATACAGAAATACATCATATTCTAAAGGAGACGCTCGAACAACAGCACATGATGAGAGAAAGGTTAATGGACTTGGAGGGGAGGTCGAGGAGAAACAACATACGAATATGGGGACTGAAAGAGGGGATGAAAGGAGACTCGATGATCAAATTGGTAGACAGCCTAATTCGAAAAGAATTGAAGATGACAGAACTCGACAAGACAGGAATTCAAAGAGCACACAGGACACTGGCGCCGAAGCCGTGGTTGGACAAGCCACCGAGAGCAGTTATAGTCAACTTCTTGCAATTCGAGGTCAAAGAGCTCGTATGAAAAGTTCAATAGTTTTGTATTTTTGCTCTTATTTTCAAATGGCATTTCTTTATGTAAATGCTATGTTATGGTAATAATTACCATATTTAATCTATCCCTGGCTGAATCCGTGGTACCTGCCTGCTTCAAGGTGTCTACTATTATCCCGGTACCAAAGAAATCATCATCAATTATTTATTCGTACATGGAATTACCACAGTCCAACAGTACATATTCATATAATTCACCAAATCCCATGGCCGAAAGGAACAGGAAGAAGACAAATTCTTATATATACCTGCCCCTACACACACACAACACACCGATAGATGTATTGCGTAAAACCAAACAGAATATACCCATTTTGCAAAAATGAAAACATCAACACAACCAAATTAAATCAACATAAATAAACCCATTTTGTGTATCGATCAGTCAAACTCCATATTTAGGTTAATTCATTTATACACACACGCGCACGCACGCACACACACACACACACACACACACACACACACACACACACACACACACACACACACACACACACACACACACACACACACACACTTATATAATGTATTATTCTATATTATACTTCTATATACTATATCATTTCTATTTTATTATAATATTACTAAATCATACTATTTATACTACACCATATTGGTACAGTATTATACAATATTTTAATATATTATTATTCTAATACGCTGCTATATACTATATTACTATACTCATACTCGCCTACACTGCAACTCTATGCTACGTCATCCTGACACGCTAAACTGCAATATTATACTAAACTGTGCTATACTGTCTATGTATCTTTTCTTTGCACAACCTTTTGAAGTGAAATATATTACTAGAACTCTTTATCATTCTGCAAAGAGTTCCTTTGATACCTATAACTGAGGTGCACCTTTGTTTTAAGGTTGTTCGTGCAAATTGGTGCTTAAAATTGAATTTCCTTCTGCTGTCATCTGGACAGGGAACGAACAACCTCTGTATATTTCCTGGTAATACTCTGCATTTTGCTCTAAACAAAACTAATAAAGTCTGTATTTCAGCTAACTCTTTAAGTTTCAATAGTCTGGATTTAATAAATAATTTGTTGGTATGTTCTCTTGAATCTACATTGTGAACTATTCTTACTGCTCTCTTCTGTAATATAAATAATGGCTTTATGTTGCTTTCATACGTGTTACCCCACACTTCCACACAGTAACTCAAATATGGTAGGATGAGTGAACAATATAATATTCGCATAGAATTATAATCAAGCACATTATTTGCCTTGTTCAAAACAAAAAGACTGATGATGCGGTCTCCCAAGTACTGCACAGCACCCTCTCTCACCTGGACCGCCAGAAGGGGGGCTATGTGAGACTGTTGTTCATTGACTACAGCTCAGCGTTCAACACCATAGTCCCCACCAGACTGGTGGACAAGCTGATCGAGCTGGGTCTGAGCTCCGCTCTGAGCGCCTGGATACTGGACTTTCTGAGTGAAAGGCCCCAGGCGGTCAGGGTGGGGGGTCAGACCTCCAACACCATCACCCTGAGTATCGGGTCCCCCCAGGGCTGTGTCCTGAGCCCCCTGCTGTACTCACTATACACACATGACTGTGTGGCCAAGTTCAGCTCCAACTCCATAGTGAAGTTTGCAGACGACACAGTGGTGGTGGGGCTGATCTCTGACAACGACGAGAAGGCCTACCGGGAGGAGGTTGAGGTACTGGAACGCTGGTGCCAGGACAACAGCCTGCTCCTGAACATTGGTAAAACCAAGGAGCTGATAGTGGATTTTAGGAGAAAACAGCAGGGGACACACACACCACTGAGGATAAACGGGGCTACCGTGGACAGGGTGAGCAGCTTCAAGTACCTGGGGGTCCACATCTCAGAGGACCTGACATGGACAACACACATAGACTCAGTTGTAAAAAAGGCGAAGCAACGCCTCTACCACCTGAGACAGTTAAGGAAGTTCAGAGTATCTGGGAAGATACTCCAGTCCTTCTACTCTGGAGCTGTAGAGAGCATCTTGACCGGAAACATCACTGCCTGGTATGGAAACAGCACGGCACAGGACAAGAAGGCCCTACAGAGAGTGGTGCGCTCAGCTGAGCGTACTACGGGTATTGCACTACCACCCCTGCAGGTCTTATATAACAAGAGGTGCAAATCCAGAGCCTGCAGAATAATGAAAGACCCTCACCACCCCAACAACAGCCTGTTCAAGCTGCTGCGGTCAGGCAAACGCCTGCGAACACCAGCAACTAGGACAGAGAGACTTCGGCTCAGCTTCTTCCCCCAGGCCACCAGAGCCTTGAACAATGAACATTGAGTGCCACAGAACACTGAACTATCCACACACAAGCACACATGAGCACACACACGACACGCACGCTGTGCACGCTCACACACTAGCAGCCACTTTAACACTTTAACATGAGCGGGCACACACTCATGCCGCACACACCCACACTTATGGCCAAAAGGAAAGGCCACTTTAAATTAGTATAGCAACAGTAACAGTGTATTGCACTACCAAAGCTACCTAGCATGTCCTATATGCTCTGTAAATAACTATGTACAGATACCGAGATGTCACACCATGTTACCTGTTACCTGTTTATTGCACAATGTTGTTTTTATTGGATTCTATTATATGTTGTACCACTGTATTGCACATCGTTGCGGGCAAGACCACCCGCATTTCATTGTATACTTGTATGCCGTGACAAATAAAACTCTTGACTTAACTTGACTTGTATGTTGCGTATGTCAGAAATGTCATTATGAATTGAAAATGGGGGACCCTGATGTAAACAAGACGAAAGTCTTTCTCTGGTCTGCATCCCCTTAACAATTGTGTGTATTGA
>NW_028170152.1:0-2000 GCF_963971535.1 Notolepis coatsorum
TATTCATATCCTCGTCTCATTTGCCAAGAATAGGTGTCCGAGCTGGAGCCGGGGGAGATTCCCAGAGACGTTGCTATTTGTGTATAGAGGAGTCGAGGACTATATGTTGTGGGTGTAAACTAGTGAGTATTGGTGGGTGTGTGTGCGGACCACGCTACCCGTCAAGGGGTTAGTTCCTATGGTTAGTTCCACCCCCACTTCCCCCGTCGGGACTTGACCCGCGGGTCACGGGTGTTTTTACGCTCCTCCGCAAAAGATTCCATATGATCTCTCTCTCTCTTCTCTTTCTCTCTCTCTCTCTCTCTCTCTCTCTCTCTCTCTCTCTCTCTCTCTCTCTCTCTCTCTCTCTCTCTCTCTCTTCGCTCTCGTCTCTCCCCCCTCTCTCTCTGTCGCTCTCTCTCTGTCGCTCTCTCTCTTTGTCGCTCTCTCTCTTTGTCGCTCTCTCTTTCCTCTCTCTCTCTCTCTCTGTCGCTCTCTCTCCCCCTCTCTCTCTGTCGCTCTCTCTCTGTCGCTCTCTCTCTTTGTCGCTCTCTCTTTCCTCTCTCTCTCTTTCACACACTACACGCACACACACTCTAGCTGCCTCTCTTCTGTCACGCACACAAACACTGAGGGTCTGTGTGTGTGTGCGTGTGACAGTGTCCCTCCCTCCCCCCTCTCTCTCTCGCTCTGTCGCTCTGTCTCTTTCCCCTCTCTCTCTCTCTTTCCTCTCTCTCTCTATCTCTCTCTCTCTCTTTCCCCTCTCTCTCTCTCTCTCTCTCTGTCGCTCTGTCTCCCCCGTCTCTCTCTGTCGCTCTCTCTCTATCTCTCTTTCTCTCACACACACACGCACGCACACTTAATCCCTCAACAGCGCACCAGACCATCAATCTTCTCAGCGGAGAAACCACTGACGTCGGGAAAGCCTCCTGTGAGCCAAGAAGTGGAGCCAGGCTGCTCAAGACTCAAGAGGCACTTGCTCGACACCAGAGCGCCATCAAGCGTGTGCCCGTGGTACTGCAGTTGGACGGCGCCTTGAACTCGAAATTTCCGTGGGACTTGTTTGTTCCGTTTTCCAGCATCTGTTTCTTCACTTGTATCGGTCAGACTCAGGCCGTTTCGTTTTAGTGAACGTATTAGTATAGCATCTTATAGGTCAGTGTCTGTCTAGCACGCACCGACATTGAAATCCACTACTCCCTTGCTTGATTGGCTAGCCCACACCCAAAAGTAAATAATAAATAAATAATAATGATAATCCCTTTTTCCTGGTAATAATCCTGCACTGCCTAGTTGTTAGCTTCAAAATGCCACCAAATATGAGGTACTTTGTAATACCCAGTAACTAATAATCTATCACAAACCAATGCAATATCATGTTCAGGGATTTCCTAAAAAATACAGAAGACCTGGAATAGTTAAGCAAAATATATCTTTAATGTTAATACTTGTCTACACAATTGCACTTCTTAATAGTTGTGTTCACTGTTAAATTTAGCAGTTGAATGGAAAAAATGGGTTGGGGCAGGGGAGGGGTGGTTTTACACACATTAATTTAATTAGCATGATATTGAGAGTTAATTAGTTTGAATCTGTCCTTGAGAACAGGGACCGACTCTTGTAAGATGTTGAGCTTTCACACTTATATTTATGTAGGTCTTGTAGGTGTTATTTCAACCCCCCCCCCTCTCTCTCTCTCTCTCTCTCTCTCTCTCTCTCTCTCTCTCTCTCTCTCTCTCTCTCTCTCTCTCTCTCTTTGTCGCTCTCTCTTTCCCCTCTCTCTCTCGCTTCTTCTTTTTCTTACCACAGGAAGTGATTTTCAGCTTCCACGATGACACCCTCATAAAACCCCTCGTTCAAAAACAGATACACTCTCGTACAAATTAAACAAGGTTGAAACCATGACAGCTCTGTGTTAGAAACTCACTCACTAAGTTCATAATAATGACAAAATGGCATCCAATGTAATAAAAAAAGTCAACCAACGAACTAGATTCTTGTACCGGATCTCCTCTCTGGTA
>NW_028170151.1:5000-27730 GCF_963971535.1 Notolepis coatsorum
GGCTGACGAGAGCGTACTGTAACAAAATCTTTCTTTAAGATTGTATGTCAATCAGTGAGATTTTATGGTGATATAACATTGATATAACAAGCACACATTTGCAATAGCTGTGACCTTTTTGTGTTAGGCCACTCCCATTGCCACTCCCCCCTTTTATCTGATCGGCATGAACATACACACACTTTCAGACACACACACTCACCTGACCCCTGTGCCAAATGTCAGCCTTCTATAGGGTGAATCCTGTGGCCACTAGAGGGTGGGGACGTTTTTGTGGACAAGCCAACCAACCAACCAATCAACTGACAGAGTGACCTATAGAGCTACTGGTCGCAGCTAATAAAAATGAACACTTCAAGAACCTAAATAATCAAAGTCACTAAAGGAAATTAAACTCATGACTGATGGTTTTTCACTACCATAGTGTTTTTGTGATTTGAAATGGAAGTGAAGCATTATAAAAAGATTAAGACGATATCTTAATTTAGTTTTTTCCACCATAAACTTTCAACCGTAAGCCTGAAACTAATGTCTGTCTGCCTGCGGCTGTCAGGGGCTGATGTTATTAAACACACAGCAGCTTTTTCTGGTGAGTCTGATCTGGACCTTGATGAGTGTTGATGATCAGGATAAAAGGTTTCGTTGGCTCAGAACCAGAGTCACAGTGAGGTCATTGTTGTCCTCTGGCCACGGGATAAAATGTTCTTTCATTCCTTATTGTTTAGAGAACTGCAACTGTAGTACCCCTGATGGAATAGATGAAGACAACGAGTCAATTGGCTGGTCTTCAGTGGCTTTGGTTTATTTTCAGGTGTAACTGACAACTGATCTCAACTCCAGCTCATAAAAAACTCTGCAGCTAGGCTATAACTAATACCAAAAGGAGGGAACACATTAGTCCTGTCTTAGAATTTATTTTACGGTGCTTCTCCTCACATACAAAGCTCTAAATGGACAAGGACCCAGCTACATTGCTGACTCTCTAATAAACTACACACCCGCCAGAACATTGCGATCATCAGATGCAGGTCTATTAGAGGTCACCAGAAAGAGTCATGAGAAGATCGGTGATGCAGCATTTGTAAACTACGCCCCAAAACTGTGGAACACGTTACCCAACAATATTAGGGAAGCCAATAAGTTAGACATTTTTAAAAGGCAGCTTTTCTTTCTTTTTTTATCAAAGCATTTTACTGACTTTACACTATTATACTGCACTATTTCTCTGTGTATTTCTGCACTTTATGTGCTCATTTCATCATTCATGTATTTTCTATTCTACTAAAACTGAATCAAACCATAAACAAGGTGGCCTGTTGGGATGTTAGATCCTAATGTGAAAAACTGTGGTTTTATATGTCTGCTAATTTTATCCTTGCTATTATTTTACTTATTTTTACTTTAATCTCTACGCCCCACTATCTGCTGGGTGCATACTCTGACCTTTATCATGTTTTGTAACAGATTACAGAAGCCTATTGGAACGTGAGGTTCTGATATGATTTGATTAATATATCTCGATAATTATTTCCCACTTTATGCTTTGCTCTTGCTGCTTGTTTTACACAGATTTTTTGTCTTATTTCTTAAGACAAACTACTATTGTAACTACTACAGAAAAACGTGAGTAACAAGTTTTTCTACAACTCAAGTTCAGACCTTTGTTACTCTATTTCATTAGCACTAAAAGTGAATTGTATCAGAAACTTCCGAATGTTATCTTTCAAAAGAGACCAGGCTCATGCATGTGCTATAAGTATAAAGTATAGTATTTTTGTTTGCAATGGAGTCCTCAAGTTCAAGTAAAAAAAATTGCCACTTTTCTGCCTGCTTGTTAAAAGGCTAACATACAGTACCATACCTGCAGTGAGAGAACTCATAGTTCACATGGAGGAGGGGAGACTACCCACAATAACTCTATTATTTCCTGTGAAATGGGGAGGGGGGGGGGGTGCATATAACCCACCAGCAGCATAGGGACTATGGTTATATTATCGTATAGCTTACGCTCTGCTCTCTTGGAACTATCCCTTTATCCAATCTAATAATGAATAATTTTTCTCCACATGCACACACCCATCCGCCTGGCCACACCCACATCCGCTCCTCTACATAAGCGGGGTCGTGGCCACACCAACAGCTCCTTCCCTATTTTCACCACCGTAAAGTGCCTGTATACACCACTTTAGTTTAGTGACCGAAATAGTTATTGGAGAAGAGGAGCTGCGTTGACATTATATCTTTGTTTTCTCTCTCACAATTTTTCGAGGAAATACAGCGATAATGTCTTTGCCACCGGAGTGTCTAGAAGATGATGATCATTCTGACCTCCACTGCCGCTTCGCATTAGGGGCGCGCGTCACTGAGCAATCCCCGCCGGCATTGCCTACGGCTCTGCAGCTGGACACTATGCTTGGGAGGCGGTCGGCTGTGTGGGGGCTGACGGCCTCTCTGGGTGGGTGATGTTTTTTGCGACGCGGGCGCCAGGTGTGTCAGTTGTGGGGGGTCAACTGCACAGCTTACGAAGGTCGGCTCCAGGCTAGGATCCTTTTAGCTGCCCCTTAGCGGCATGGAGGGGGTTGTAGTCTGATGCCCCATGATAACATTAGCTCCTCCTCAGTGAAGTTGTAGCTTTGTTTTCCTGGGACCGTGATTCAGAATCTGCGGTTCAATTCCCGGATACTGAACAGGCAGTCAGCACGGATACCCTCTGTCACCGTGCTGGCCCCGCTTTTCAAGATGAAAAACACCCGGCACGAGGGAGGTGAGCTTGGTGTTCGTTGTGAGAATATCCCCGAGCTCAGGTCGGCTGCAGCCCGCGTACAACGAGGGGCTTGCTGCCGACACCGCTGTGTCTGGTAAACACCGTTCTGAAGAGGGGTGTGTGTTGCCTTTTTCCCTTTTGTCTTCGGATAAGAAGAGGAAAAGACAGCGGCTGTCTGAAGTGTTGGCCTGTATTGCTTTTCTCACGTTGTACAACTTTCAGTAGTAGCCGCTTAGCTTGCTTCTGCGTTAGCTAGTGGCTATAGCGATAGCCGGTATGCGCCAACTGTTAGCCAGTTAGCTGTTTAGCTACGATGTTAGCTGCCGGCTGCGCTCGGCTGGAAACATTAGCTTGATGCTATCAGTTAGCCTAGAGTTAGCTGTTTAGCTTGTGCTACAACCATGAGCGCTAGCCGTGAGAATAGCGGGCCCTGGCACTCTGACTACGACGTCATCTTTGGCAGAAGATGTCGTTGGGCCTGCGCCATGACCGGCTGCAGGAGGGGGGCGTCACGCCGGAGCGAGGCTCCTGCCATTGCTTCTTCTGGCCTTGCCAGCGAGATGCCTTCGTCAACGTGTTGGACCAACCTGTGTTGCGGCCTTTTGTCCTGCATTCGTTGGTGCAGGTAAGGTGTCCATTGGACATTACCCCACTCTTCCTTCCTCCCCATCCCGAATGTTTTTTGTTAATAACGATGTCTTTGTTTAACAAAACATATGTTACTTCACTATATTTGGAGATACGACGTGTGGTGTGAAAATTGTCTTGGTCGTTGTATAGCTTAGGTTAGCATTGGCCAAGGCTTATATCTTCTCTCTACCTAAGAACAGCGTTGTTTTTTACGTGAGTAAAACTGAACTGGGTTTTTGTTGTATGACGAGAAGTTGTGTGTGTTCATGTAACGTTTAGACTACGTGGCTGAGCCCACAACTGGCTGGGTGTTACCCTACAATGCTGTGCATAGTGGCATATGATCGAGGGCTGAGTCCCTCTCTTAGCTTGTTATTCTTTACTTGAGGGTAATGATGAAAATAACAAGTGGCAAGTTTTCACACATAGGCAGAGCTGTGGGAAACCTGTTTTCAAACAAGGTTTTCGGCTGTGGCTGGCGTGCATGATGTAAAGCTTTTACTCTACATATTTGGCATCGTATCAGGGGTGAGAGGTGGGTGAAATTATTCCCCGGTTTGCCCCCCAAATATGATTTTGTTTACAAAATGTGTGTTGATTCACTATATTTTTGGGGATACGGTGTAAATCCCTCAGCTTCTGCTGGGGTTGTGCTCTTGCTTAGAGAGAGGCAATTTCTCTGAAAATTGTTGGTCGCTGTTATGTAGACTTAGCAAGGCCTGTGACCAGCACTCGATCGAGGACTTATGTCTTCTCTCATCATAAAAAACGGCGTTCCTCTTGCAGTAGTGAGAGTGAACTTTTGCCCTTTTTTATTGTGATAGAGGGTTGTGTGTATTGTGTTCACGTTTAAGTAAACGTGGCATTTAATCCACAACTGGGTTAGGTGTTGGCCTACAGAAGTTTACATGTGTAGCTCTGGTACAAAGGCCCTTGGCCCCTCTCTTGGTCTATGTTTTTCTTACTTTAGGGCAGGGGTGTCAAACTCATTTTCACAGAGGGCCACATCAGCATTATGGTTGCACTCAAAGGGCCAAAGACCGTATAAATGTTAATGTAATGTAAAATAAATGTAGCTACTCATTTACATATTGTTAAACATGTTGTTTCTGTATTCATTACTTATTCAAGTTATACATATTGCATATGCATTTGCATAGATGTAAAAATATATGTTAGCTTATGTTATTTTAACAAATAACTTTAGTTTATCAGAACCCCATATTACTCCATTAATCAATGATCAAACCATTCAAGTAAATAACAAAGAAGAAGATCATCAAATACAAGCTATGACATTAAGTTTGTTCAAAACCTTTTTGTAACAGTCAAGAGGGGCAAAACTAACAACTGAGCTGCAAAGAACACGTGGGACAGATGTAGCAGATGTTACAAAAACAAATGGCTGCACACAACCTTGCAGAGGCCATACATCCAACTAATGGAAGATAGTTTAATTAACTTTAATTAACAGATTGCAGAATGGGTACAGTACAGTACAGCTCAATACACACAATTGTTAAGGGGATGCAGACCAGAGAAAGACTTTCGACTTGTTTACATCAGGGTCCACCATTTTCAATTCGTAATGAAATTGCTATTATGTGTCTGCATGAACACACAACTGTAACTGTACTCAAAAATAACAAAATAAGGGTTGTCTCAGTTCACAACTATATTGGTCAAGTTTTGGGTGGGACTTGTTTGCGTCCCTACAGCTTCTTATTCAATTGAGCGAGATGCTCGGTTATGTCATCTGACAGTTCAGACAATATTTCTTCCACCCTTTGTTACCTATTCCGCCTGGATCTTTTTTGTATTTTGGGCTGTAAAATTGTAAAAGAATGTCTGAGGAGTAAGTGCTTTTGGCTTTTTTCCTTTGTTATTTCATCAATACCTCAGATGTTCAACATACTGTACATGTATGTGTAAGAATGTGTAATAACTAAGGCTGTCAAAGTTAAAGCTTTATTAACGCATTAACCCACAATTATTTTAACGCCGCTATTTTCTAACCCAAGATTAATGTTTAAAAAAAAAAAAAAAAAAAACAGAGCTCTTGGGGGGCCACATCAAATGACGTGGCGGGCCACATTTGGCCCGCGGGCCATGAGTTTGACACTTATGCTTTAGGGTAAAGGTGTAAAAAATTCAGGTGGCAAGTTCGCACATGAGCCTGAAGCTCACATGATGTATAAAGCCAGTTTTTGCACAGACGAGGTTATCGTCTGTGGCTGGCGTGCAGAATGTGAAGCTGTTACCCTAACAGGTATAATGCGCTTTCATGTAGCACGCTATGACTGGTGTCATGGTTCTGCTTTGTCGTTGCATCGTATCAGGGGTGAGGGGTCATAAGGGGTGGGCTGATAAATCCGAAGGGGGGGGGGATTCCCTGGTTCCACTCCATGTTAGGATGGGTGGGTCACGGGATTTCCCCCTGGCCATGGGATACGTCACTGGGCGAGTTTCCTATGGGCCAGGAGACATCCGTGAGGTTACAGGCTCTGTGCTGCAGACCGCTGTCTTTGTCAAAGTTGGATGATGCGATGCATTCGAAAACTGTTTGTTTTCTGCTCTGCTCTCTATTACAGTGTGTATTGGGCCGTTGGTAATTTGGCCCAATTATTATTGCATGTATCTTTTTCAATTGTACTCACGTAGAGGTCTCTCTGGGGGAACTTCTGTCTTCCCCTCTTATGTGAGGAGCAGAATTGATGGGGTTGCCCTCAGTCGCGTCATATAAGGCCTGTGTCTGTGTCTTATTGACCGGCTTCCTGCTGCTCGTCCCAGACGGCATGGAGGGAACGTTGTCTGGTGTTTCTTATTAGAATTCACCATTGATGTGTTTCGGGTTCTTGACGTGCATATAGCGCTGGCCCTGGGTGCTTCCAATGTGGAACCACGTTATGGGCCGGCGCGCCATGGTTGCCCAATTCATAGAAACAGCGTTTTATATGCGGGCGACTAGGAAGGAGATTTTTTATCTCTACCGAGCGCCAGTGCACTAGGTTGGACTCGATGACTCACGTGCATCTCTGGGGGGAGATGACGGAGTAGATCATTACATTGGCGGAGGGGTCTCACGCCCATGAGGTGGGCCGCCAGGAGCAGCGCATTCACGTTCGTTCCATCTTGGTGGCGCCCTCTGTGATGTTTTAGATCGACACGCATACCTAGTGGGGATGGCGGCGTGACTAGGACGCGGGACTGGTTCTGGTTGTGCCAGAGAGGTGAGTTAACCCGTTGTCCGCCGGGGCGCAGATCTGCTGTTCTTGTACCCCGAAGGACGTTGTGCTTTTCCGGGGGGGAAATGCCGGGTCGGTCCGGGCTTCGCAGGGATTGATGTTGTGGATGTGTGTGTCATATGTATACCACTACGACTTGCCCATAAACGTGCTTGGTCCATACTGTGTTGTACCTTGCGCTGTGTTAGGGGGCCTGGTCCTTCTCCATTTGTTTCACTCCTCCCTCCCCCTGCTGGGCATCCCTGTGTAGGTCCCGGTCCGCCAGGTCCAGGTCCGGACTCGTTCTCGTCGACCTGTTGGCCTGGGTTAACCCTTTGAAAACTGAAACACTTGTATAGCCTGTATATACTGCTTGTATAGCCTGTGTATACACGCAGTTATGTTTCTAAGTTTTCTTGGTGGGTTAAGGGAACAACTGCCTCCTGTTAAACTAAACATAGGGAGGTGGTTGGTTCTCCGGTGTGTTGGTAGCATAGTCGACTCTCGGGTTGAGGCCGGGCTTGACCCCGTCTGCCCGAGAGTGTGCCCCTGCATCTTTCATGACGTCTGCCAATTGTGTCGGCCTCTCCTTGAACCTCGACCCCGCTGGATGGGTCGGGTTTGTTGAGGTCATGACATGGTGCACAGCATACCGAACACCCCTTCCACCGGGTACTGTTCTTACGGTAGACCCCTTAGGCGCCTGTCTAGTCCGCAGTGCTCCAGGCACAGGTCAAGTTCTGTTTCTGCCTGTTGCCTGGATTGAGGGATCAACCCCCTTTGGGGGTTGTCTCCCCGGCGTGCCGTCTGCCTCTTGGGGCTTACGGCCATGCCAACCTGGACACGCCTGATCTCAGAAACTAAGCAGGTTAGGCCCTGGTTAGTTCATGAATGGGGGTCCCCCTGGGAATACCAGGTGCAGTAAGCTAGAGTGCTTCAGGGCAGCGTACCAAAGGGGGAAAGGGCCTACTCTTGATTTAGGCCCTGTCCGATACGCTGGCGATGTGGGGGGTGGTGTCAGCAGTGACCGTCTGGTGGGGTCCCGATGCTACGGCATCGTTGACCTCACCGCGCCCTTTTTTTCGGGGGGTCCTGGCCCTCAGGTTGTTCCTGGGGCTGGGTCCTCCTCCTCGCTCCGCTGCTACGGCCTTGCCACAGGGTTGGTTTCTTGACCTTTGACCCTGTGATGTTGGGGGCTGTGACAGGGGTGTTTTGCTTCCCGTCCGTTCCCTGGTGGCATGTGGGATGCGCGCCTGAGTGGTCGCAGGTCCTTCTGTGTGAAGGTAAGTCCCACGGTCTGCTCACCCTGTGCGTTTGAGGTGCTGAACCCTCTTCGCACAGTCGGATCCGATTCCCTCCCGTCCCCCTCTAGGGGGGTCCGGGGGCTCGGGTCCTCCCCGGTTCTGATGGTTGTGGGGGGCCTCAGCGGGTACATCTGTCGAGCTTCCGCTCTGCTCAGCTCCTGTGTTCCAAGAGAGCAGAGCGTAAGCTATACGATAATATAACATACGGTTATTCTATAACCATAGTTATATGAGTATAGCGAGCGTTCTGCTCTGATTCACTGAGGACCCCGTGGTCTTCGCCTTTGGTGGTGAAAGACTTGGGAAGGAGCTGTTGGTATGGCCACACCCCTGCTTATATAGAGGGGCGGGTGTGGGTGTGGCCAGGCGGATGGGTGTGTGCATGTGGAGAACAATTATTCATTATTAGATTGGATAAAGGGATAGTTCCAAGAGAGCAGAGCGCTCGCTATATAGCTATGGTTATAGAATAACCGTATGTTCCTGTGAGGACATTGGTAGTTTACTCTACATAGGAGAGGAGCAAACATATAAAAGCTTGCATAGCAGCCTTCTAAACCATTGGTGCTCTGTGTGGGTTCTCTTCATGTTCTCTCTCAATTGAAAATGACCTTGAGGAAAAGGTTTTCTGCCAGTGTGGTTTTGTCACAGAGTTTTGTTGCTAGAGCTCATGGGGAGAGAGTCCCTGTTGGTGCTCCTTCCACTATTAAACCTCTGCAGCCAGTCTATCATTCTGCCCTCAGCTTTATTACTGGTGATAACTATGATACTCACCACTGTGTCCTCCATGATCTGGTGGGTTGGTCTCCTCTGAGAAAAAACTGCGTAATGATCACTGGTATTTGTTTATCTACAAGGCCACTATCAGAAAGCTAGCACCTTAATTTGCAATGATGCTAGATTGGAATAGTGGACCCTATATAACCCGCTCAAATAAGGCTTATGCTTACGTCACTTGTGCTGCACAGTCTGAACTGAGAAAGTCTGCCTTTTTTTTTTTTAAGTGCGCCATGATCTTGGAATGATCTTCAGCATAAGCAAAACATCAATTCTCTGCTGCCCTGTGGTCAGTTTTATTGTTTTTATTGTGTTTTCATTTTATCGTTGTGTAATTGTTTTACTCTTAACATTTTTTTGAGAACTTTCTTTCTCATCTTTATATTCATCTGTTTTAATTATTTATCTTGATGAACTGTACGCTTGACACAGGGCAACCTCTATTTGTTTTCAAGTGTGAAATAAAGGTTTGAATTAATTCATTCCAAAGCCTTGATCAACATAGAAAATATCAGTTCAGCGGCGCCCTCGTGGCACATACCATAGTGCCTCGCACACCTACCTACGCGGCTGTCCCGGGTTCGCCTCCCGCTCCCGGGGGATCATTTGTCGCATGTCTTCCCGCCTTTTCTCCCGTTCACCCTCTCCTCTGTCGGTCATGTCTGACCATGAAAAAGCCAGAAAAGCAAAAAAAGAAAATATCAGTTCAATCAGATTTATTGAAGTAGAAGTATCACTTTATAAAAAAAAATTATAATAATGATATATATATTATTATAGTCTTTTTTTTTTTTAAAGGTTTGAATACACTTGGTCCTCCTTGTCTCTTGCCAAGTATATTTTCTTATGTACCTGTCAGTATGTAAACCTGCGCCCCATGGTGAGTCGTTTGGATCGCTGAAACAAGCATTGAGTTCCTCTGTAAAAATGATGCTTCACAACTACAAACAACTAATTAAGCGATTACAAGTTCTAAATTGTTATTTATGATGTTTTTTTTACAATATTTCAAAATATATCATGTTTGTCAATGAAGATCACAAGGACACTGTAGCTAAACAGCTTGCCTGATTTTGATCTATGTAAATAATGTGACTAGTGTTTACTTAAAAAAATTAAGGCAACAAAGGGCCACGTCATATAATTGAATAGATTTTAATCACATAAATTTGATTAAAATGTTTTGAATAAGTGAACTAAATTTAAACCAAAAACCTAAGTGCATGTTAATAATAATAACAGTTAAAATGTGTTGGATTTAGTAATAACATGCCAAATCATGAGTTAATATAGCCCAACATTTTAAGTAAATTGAAATCAATTTCCCTTGTGAAATTGAGTTGTACTTGCAAAAAAAAAATTGGCTATATTAACTCATGATTTGGCATGTTATTACTAAATCCAACACATTTTAACGTTAGGTTATGTATATAACCAAGTTCTGTGAATGCTAGTGACGCTCAGCGTCATATTGCATAAATCTCGCTTCAGTGGATTTACACTGAATACATTTCAAAATGTACCTTTACATGCCAGCATTCATCTGGCCACACCCCCATCCGCTTACCTACATAAGCGGGGGTGGGACCACACACTCATCTCCTTCCCAACAAATTTCACCACAATGAAAAATCAAGGGCCGCAGCGGCGTCTAGACGCTGAGCGTCACTAGCATTCACAGAACTTGGTTATATACATAACCTAACGTTCTGTTTCATGCTAGCTGCCGCTCAGCGTCATATTGCATAGCACGAGCTGAGCGGGAGCTAGAAGCTCGACAAATGAACCCCGCTGAGGCCCCCCACAACCATCAGACCGGGGAGGACCGAGCCCCCCCGACCCTCCCTAATGGAGGATACCCCCACTATTGGAGGTTCACGGGAGGGGGACGGATCCGACCGTGCGAAGAGGCACTCAAGCAACTCAACGCACAGGGTGAGCAGACCGTGGCTTGACCCCACGACTACACACACGCACAACCCGCATGCCACCCGGGAACGAACGGAAGGAACAACCTCGTTACTGCCCCCAGAAATCACGGGGTCAAGAGCAAACCCAACCCCGTGGCAAGGCCGTAGCAGCGGAGCGCGAAGGAAGACCCAGACCCACTGAAGGGACTGGATCCCCTGGAAAACGGGGGCCCGGAGAGGTCAATGACGCCAGGCATCAAGACCCCACCAGGTGGTCACTTAGTGACACCGCCCCCCACATCGCCAGCGTATTCGGATAAGGCCCCTCCAAGAGTGGGCCCTTTTCCCCCAATAGCACACCGCCTGGCACACTGACCCTGCAGAACAGGCAGTCAGCATGGCCGTAAGCACACAAAAAAGGTTAACCAACGGAAGCAGGCAGCGCACCGGGGAAACCAGGCAACAGGCTGTAACCTGAGCCTGGAGCACTGCGGACGAGACAGGCGCCAAAGGAGTCAGCTGAAAACAGCCCCCCCGGCGGAAGGGGCGTATGCTGGCGTTGTTGCATGACAAAGCCTCCATTAAAAAAAAAACACCCAGAGGGGTCGAGGCAGAGAAGGCTGACATGATTGGCAGACGTCAGGAACGTGCAGGGGCACACTCAACCGGGTAACCCGGGAGTTGACTCTGCTCCAACACACCAGGGAACCAACCACCCTGTCGTTACCAGATGCGGTGGTTGTTCCTATAACCCCTCAAGAAAAAACTCCAAAACACACCTGCGGGCATACACTGGCTATACCGCAGTACAAGTGTTTCAGTTTTCAAAAAAGGGTTATCCCAGGCCTACGGTATCAACGAAACTGTACTTCGGACCGGGCCCGGCGGCACGGAAGCACAGGGTTACCAGAGGCGGTCCAAGACCACCCCAACAGCCCCCTCTTCGCCATGCGTGAGAGAGGAGCGAAGAAAAGAGAACCAGCCCTAAGCACACGCACTTGGTATTCCCAGGCGGTCTCCCAACCAAGTACTAACCAGGACCGAACCTGCGTAGCGTCCGAGATCGAACGAGATCGGGCGTGTACAGGTTGGCATGGCCGTAAGCCATTACGATAGTGCAGAGTACCACATGTACCCAACAAAGGGTCTCCATAGCGCCTAACCCTGCGACACCCGGACCAACCTGGCATTTTTCCCCCTGAAAAAAGCACAAGTCCCTCAGGGTACCAGAACAGCAGATCTGTATCCCTGGCGGACAACGGGTTAACTGACCTGGACCAGCGTGACCAGACCAGTCCCGTGTCCTAACCACGCCGACATGCCCACTCCAGGAGAGGGGGTAGGTATGCGTGTCGATCTAAAACATGAAAAGAGGGCGCCACCCAGACGGTCCCCATTTAGACCGTGCTCAGTGGCCCACCCCAAGGGCGTGAGACCCCTCTACCTATGTTCAGATCTATTCCGTTAACATCCCCCAGATATGAACGAGAATTCATCGAGACAACCTAGTAAACTGGCGCTCGGAAGAGACAAAACTCCATCCCAGTTGCCCTATAAAAACGCTGTTTTAACAAGCAACCAAGGCGCACTTAGCCCCTGTGTGATTCTGTCACAGAAACACACCTGAGCCAGCACTATGTATGCATCGAGACCCAAACACATCAATGGATAGTCTAGCAAGACACCAAACATTGTTCCTCCAAGTCGCCTGGGAGAACGACACGGAGCCGTCGTGCTTCATGTACCTTCCTCTTTTTATTCAAAAAAGAAAGAACACAGACTGACATGAATCCCTCGTGATGCCGCTGGGGGTAAATTTATTTTACATTTTTACATCCCACCACCCTCCCATAGGGAGGAGACGGAAATCCCCAGAGAGACTTCCCACGTGAGCTGTATAGATTGAAAAGAATAAATTGCAACATTGAGCCATGTAAAATCTTGGGTTAGGGCTCTCCGAGGAGGAGGCACTGAACCAATACACACTCAATAATCGAATTTAATCGAATACACATACAATAGAGCAGGACTCCTTTTTGAAGTTCTACTCACCTTGACAATCTGAGGAGGCTCTGAACTCTGAGGAGGCTCCCTGACAGGGAAGGAGAGCACAGAAGGTAGGAGCTTCGTGAGGAGGAGCCCTGACCACTCCCCGAAACAGATCCATCATATGGACCTGAACTGCTCACGGAAGTCTTACCAACAGAGACGCGCACAGTGACGTACACTATGGCGGGGGAATTTCTGCGGTGCACACGCCCAATATTCCAGGGCGTGGGACCAGGAAACTCCCTCCCAGTTTCCTGGACAGGAACCTTGAAGGACAGGAGGTTGTAACCCCTGCCCATCAAAAGAGGAGGAAAGGATTACCAGTTCACCCCTTTACGACCCCACACCCATGATACGATGTAATGACAAAAAAGAGCATGACACAGTCACAGTCAGCTACATGAAGTGTCTAACAGCTTCACACAGCTCATGTGCTAACCTGCTATCTGATTTTTACTAAGGAAAAAACACAGAATAGAGAGGGCCCCCTTAAGAGCCCCGGTACCAGACTTACACATGTGCTTCTGTGGCCAACCTAACCCAGTTGTAGATCACAAGACACACACAACCCTTTATCACCACAAAAAATGGCAAATACACTCTACAGAGGAACGCCGTTTTTCATAATGAGAGAATACACAATTCACGATCAGTATCGGCCACAGGCCTTGCTAAGCACACACGAAAAGTGACCAAACAATCTTTTCTTTAGGAAAATATAGTTTCTCAAGCGGTTTTAGCACAACCCCAGCAACCAAGCTACGGGTTACATCATATCCCACAACACAGTGACACAATATATTGTAAACAACATGTCTGAGAGGAGGGTGGGGAAGTCCCCAGGGAACCGGGGAGAACACCCCTCCTACCTTACCCTTAATACGGCCAATTGAACAGGTAAACCCGTTAATATGTGAACACACTGTTCATTGTCATTACAGGCTGAGAAAAGAATTCATTCTTCACTCATATGTCACTGAGCATAGCTTTATAGGTTAATTTAACCCCCTTAGTTGTGAGTACACGGTACATGAACACACATGATGTTTCTCAACACAACAAACCAGATCATTTTTACATATGCAACAAAAAACCCGATTTGCATGGAGAAGCTAATACCAGTGACAAGACAATTCACACACAACTCGCGTCGTATCCTAAATGTATTGCAGCAACACCCGTTTTGGAAAACATCGTTATTACAAAACATTAGAAGGGAAGGAAGAAGACGCGTTTTAAGGTCTGGTCGGGACCTTCTCCTACCGTGAGCGCAGACCACGCAAACTGCAGTCTGGCTAACAGGGCACCGATAGTAAACACAGCATTCCTGTGTTGACGATACGGGCAGCGTCGCTGCGCCACCCAGCCGCTACGGTTCTCCTTGTTGACGCAGTCCTCGCTGGCCGGGCTCCCGGTAGGTTCGACTAACATCCTCTGTCAAAGATGACGTCGTAGTCAGAGTGTTTAAAGCATGTTATAGTCTCAGAACGTTCAACAGTGTAGCATTAAGCTAACAGCCGATCGGCTGATAGCCACAAGCTAACGTATACCAGCCTGGTAAACACAGCGAGCTAACGCTGCAGCTAACAGCTGCGCGGCTAACAGGTAGGCCACAACTAGCACGCAAGCTAAGCAGCTATCACCTGAACTTGTACACAAACGATATAACAAGCCACACTTCTGACAGGCCGCCATCTGAAACCCTCCTCACCTTTAAGAGAGAAGAGAAAAAGAGATGTCAACACAGTTTACAACAGTGATTTTACCAGACATCCGGCGGAGCCAGCACAAGTCCCATCTGGGTTGCAGCCAACTTGAACATGGATCTTCCGATAACGAACATCCATGCCCACATTTCCTCGTTAGGGTATACTCTCATTTGTATATGAAAGATGGGGCCTACACGGTGACAGAGAAGCATCCACTCGTCCAGAGAATCCTGGGATCACCAGTTCCTGGTCGTGGCCCACTAGTTGACTATAATGGGCTTCAAACCAAGATCCTCCGCCGTCGCCTAAGAGGCTGAACAGAGGACCCTAATCTGGGTCCGGTTTTTGTAAACATTGTCAGCTAGCCCCCATAGCACTAACAGACAAGTGGTGCTCGGAAGCAAACATACTCACCCAGGCTTGAAAACCAAAAGTCCCTCACAACAGACTTCCACAGTCCAGCTGCATAGCAGGAGGGTCGAACCCATCCAGGCGCAGCAAAGGAGGACTGCAGTTTGGGGAGTATATTAGCGACGCGAGCCCCTAATACGAAAAACCGGTGGAGGTTTTAGAATGATCATCATCTTCCAGACACTCCAGTGACGAAGACAATATCGCCGTATTTTCTCGAAAGAATTGTGAGAGAGAAAATAAAGATATGATGTCAACGTATCTCCTTGTTCTTCTGTTTTCCTTTCTCCAGCTAATACTTTCTTCCTCGCCAAGTGATTGGTATACAGGCACTATCTTGTGGATGAAATTTGAGAAGGAGATGAGTGTGTGGTCCCACCCCCGCTTATGTAGGTAAGCGGATGGGGGTGTGGCCAGATGAATGCTGGCATGTAAAGGTACATTTTGAAATTTATTCAGTGTAAATCCACTGAAGCGAGATTTATGCAATATGACGCTGAGCGGCAGCTAGCATGAAACAGAACTGTTATTATTAATAACATGCACTTAAGTTTTTGGTTTAAATTTAGTTCACTTATTCAATCAATTTTAATCAAACTTATGTGATTAAAATCTATTCAATTATATGACGTGACCCTTTGTTGCCTTAATTTTTTTTAAGTAAATCTATTCAATTATATGAAGTTTCCCTTAGTTAACTTAATTTTTTTAAGTAAACACTACACAGTAAATTTCTCAGAGTACATTTTACTCAAACCGAGTACATTTTACTCAAACTGAGTCAGTTTGAGTCAAATGTACTCAGTTTGAGTAAAATGTACTCAGTTTGAGTAAAATTTACTCTGCGAAATTTACTGTGTTATGTTCCCATAATTTCTTCATTTCTATACCCAATATCATGTCTTCTTGCGGTGATTGGTTTACTTGAATTGGGTCAACAGATTACCATGCATATTAAAAAGAATACCAGGTAAACATGTATTTATGCAAAATCAAAACATTTTATTGCAAGTTTATTGCAAGTTTAAACATAAAAATGAAGCACAACATAACCCCACACCCCCCACTTGACCTTGCCTCCCTTCACCCCCACCCCAACACTTGACCTTTCTTAAGCCAGTAGCTTATTCTTGAGGTTGGTCACTTTTGGAGACAGCCTTGTCCAATCCAGCTCCAGGAAGAGTTTCTGGAAAACTTCGAATGTGTACCTGAGACCAAAGAGAGGAAGAAAACCAATGTCAGGTGCTTAAAATGAAATGCACAACAGTCTCACAACATTGTAAATGCCCCAACACTTGACCTTGCCTCACCCCACAAGGTAAAGTGTACACAAGGTGCACATTATAAACAAACTGTCCTGTGCCAATATTCAAAACCATGAAGCCTCTCCGCTCAAATAAGTATGGCTATTTGGACAAATCTGAGATGAAACAACTACTTACAGTAACCGGATCACTGAAACTCACATTTAACCAAAACTTGAAGGAAACAATGTTATTTTTGACAGTGATTTTACCCTTTCACTGTGCAAGGGTCACCTTTCTTAAGCCAGTAGCTTATTCTTGAGGTTGGTAACTTTTGGAGACAGCCTTGTCCAATCCAGCTCCAGGAAGAGTTTCTGGAAGACTTCGAATGTGTACCTGAGACCAAAGAGAGGAAGAAAACCAATGTCAGGTGCTTAAAATGAAATGGACAACAGTCTCACAACATTGTAAATGCCCCAACACTTGACCTTGCCTCACCCCGCAAGGTAAAGTGTACACAAGGTGCACATTATAAACAAACTGTTCTGTGCCAATATTCAAAACCATGAAGCCTCTCCTCTCAAATAAGTATGGCTATTTGGACAAATCTGAGATGAAACAACTACTTACAGTAACCGGATCAATGAACTCACATTTAACCAAAACTTGAAGGAAACAATGTTATTTTTGACAGTGACTTTTCCCTTTCACTCTGCAAGGGTCACCTTTCTTACCAGTATCTTATTCTTGAGGTTGGTCACTTTTGGAGACAGCCTTGTACAATCCAGCTCCAGGAAGAGTTTCTGGAAGACTTCGAATGTGTACCTGAGATCAAAGAGAGGAAGAAAACCAAAGAAAATGGCATAAATAATACAGGTTCACTCAAGGTAGGTTAGAAAAATGTAAAGGCCTTTAATTCTGTGTACATTAGTTCCTTGGGATAGGCAAGATTCACTGCATATGCCAACCCAACTAGCATGGAGCAAGCCCATGGGAAATTACCCAGAGCAGTCAGAACTTTCACGCCCTCTATGACGATACCGATGTCGTTGTTTGATGTTTCCTTCTTGATCGTGTCGATTTTTGTTGTTTGTACAGCAAGGTCCTGCGACACACCATTTCCATCAGCATCCTGAAAGGGCAAGACACTTTAGACTGTACAGCCACAGGAGAAGGTCCTATAATTGAACATCTCCCAAATTCCTTCCTTCCAACCTTTGGACAAGAAAACCAATGGCCGTATTCACAAAACATCCTCAGGCTTAAAGTAGCCCCCAACCCTTTTCTCTCTTTTAACATGTGCTTCAACTTACATCATACGCCTTTAAGAGCTGATCTGTAGATTCCCCAAGGTACATCACCAAGCCCAGAATGGCAACATCTCTGGTGATGTTGATGCTCGGAGCCTGAAATGACACAAATAATCATTATTCTTCAGTATATTGCAGTGTGGAGGATGTGAGCAACTGCATCAACTGTGGGCCTATGGACGCCTTTACCTACTTCCTTACTGTTCATTGACTAGTTCAGCTTATAACACCATAACCCCCCATACTAGTCACCAAACTCGGGGACATTCACATATTTTCAGAGTACATAATTATGAAATGAGTTTGTGTTTTGTCGCCTCACGCACACACGTGTGTTGTGTGTAATTACCTTCCATGGTCCAGTAATTATTATTAGAACTGCCGAGCACCAAAACTTTGCAATTGGTTATGAATCCAAACCAGTGGAGTTCTCAATAAGCTGGTCAAATAAGAGTCCATCTCAAAATAAACAGAAATTAACCAAATACAATTTGAAAACTATTTTCTAACCAGGTGCCCCACATTAACCAGCCGCCAACTGTGTATTTAAAAGGTCTGCAGCTATTTCATACTCTTTGTTGTAGAGAGAATGACATTGAAGAATACCTCAAGTAGGATAGCCTTCAACCTCATCCCCACGGCGCTACCCTTGGACTGGAAGAAGGCCAACAGCTTGGGAGTGTATTCATCCAGCTTGGACATGAACTGTGATTCAAGGTGCACCATTGTGATTCTTTGAAACTCATCCTGGAACTGAAAGACAAAAAGGAACATTGAAGCCTCAAATGGTACAAGTACATTTCTAAAAACTGTATAACCATGAAATAAATAAAAACACAAAATCCATCCTCCTCACCATCACTGGCCTCTGGTAGGCCTACATCAGAATGGTCAACAGTCTGATTATGGTGACTCGCAATCACGTCTTGCTTAAAATCACTCAAAGAATAGCCTATATGGCTTCTGTTTTTGTGTTTGAGAAATGTATTGTATATATTTGTGCAAAAGTCACAACCTTTAAATACACAAAAGACAGTTTCGTGCCTCTTCAGATGCCTTCCAATATGCTGAAAGTAGTCCTTCACTGTAGGACAATGGCGACTGCAAACTAAACACTTAAAATTAATAATTCCTGGCCTTGAACTTTCTCCTGCTGCATGGTATCTGGATATATGTGTGCGAAGGGCACCCTGTGTTTTGAATGTGCAAGGACAACCATCATGTAGACATGGCTGGGGTTGTGCACTACCGAATGTTTCAAGTTTCTTTAATAGTTGTCATACAGAAGTACAGAATACTTTCATACAAAATGCTTCTTACTGTTACGCTCCAGAGACTGTGCTAGACAAGATAGTATCAAATAACATAGTATAGCATGTCATTTAGAAGTAGAAAATGAGGTCACAGTGTTCAGTATAGACATATGTACAATGTTCGATGCAGAATAGACGTAACTGAGTTACCATATAATATACAATACTATGCAGTGTCCTAATGTACAATACTATATAGTGCAAAGCAGAAATGGGATGAGGTACAATTTAGGTACAATTTACAGTAAGGTGTACGAGTTGCAGTGCAATCCTTCATCAATAAATATAAAGTGTGGGGAGTGGGTGCTACAGTGTGTTTGTTTAAAGTGAGTGTGTGCTATAAAGTGTGTGGAGTGGGTGCTACAGTGTGTTTGTTTAAAGTGAGTGTGTGCGTGTGGATGTGTGTGCTATGTGCGTTTGATGGTTGTTGTTGTGTAGTGTTCATTGTTCGTTTAGCAGCCTGATGGCCTGGGGATAGAAGCTTCTTCTGAGTCTTTCTGTGCTCGCCTTGAGACTCCGGTATCGCTTGCCTGACCGCAGCAGTTCAAAGAGGCAGTTGTTCGGGTGACTGGAGTCTTTAATGATTATCTTAGCCTTGCCCCTGCACCGTTTGTTGTAAATGTTCTGGAGGGTGGGGAGCCCCCCTCCAATTGTGCGTTCGGCTGAACGTGTCACTCTTTGTAGTCTGCTTCGGTCTTGTGCAGTGCTATTCCCAAACCAGGAGGTGATGTTGCCAGTCAGGATGCTCTCTATTGTACATGAGTAGAAGTTCTTAAGGATCTTCTGACTGACTTGGAACTTCCTTAGGCGCCTGAGGAAGTAGAGGCGTTGTCGTGCCTTCTTCACAACACTGTCAATGTGTGTGGTCCATGTGGTTGCGTGTTGTAGTCTGTAATGCTTCAGTAGATTCCTCCTTGTAGTAGACAATGATTTGCAGATCTTACAGTTCCACCTCATAGTCCAAGCCTAAGATAAGGAAAAAAGTAATTAATTTACAAACCCAAGTAAATTAAAGATTGTGCCACTACTACAAGAAATATTTGCATGTTCACAAAAAGAAAATAGGGAAATTACACCGTGTTGTGGCTGATAACGTTACAGCTTAGCTAGCACGATAGCTAGTTAGCAAGAACTGGTTGGCTAATATAGGCTAGCTAGCTAGCATGCGAGCCGACAGCATGGTGCCTGGCTGTTGCCACGTTTTAATCTTAACAGGTGGGTTACCGTGTCGGGCCCGTGCACTGAACACACACACAAGTCGCGGCACTTTGCGAGCGTCTAGAGGCTCTGGTTGCATTTTTCGCCCAACATATAAATACTGTTAGAAAGATCAATTGTTTGCCGTTCTAATGCAACCTCACTCTACCAATTCCGTGCCTCGGTTCTCGAGTTACATGACGATGTCAGGCGAGCGTCTTTTTAGCAAGAACTGGTTGGCTAGTATAGGCTATAGCAAGCATGCAAGCCATGTAGATGCATTAGCGAACCAAGATAAGATAGTGAAGGGGGAGTCGGAATTGCATGCACTCTCCTACAACAGTCGGAAAAACAATTTCTCCTCAAATGTAAAACTTAATAGGCTACTTTTAGCAGCATGTTACATGAATAAAAACATAGTGGTACTGCATTAACTTGAGAACAGGAAACAGATTAAATGTACTCGTAATTATTACTCACCTGGGTCCGTGTGCATACCAGTGCCACACTCGCTGTTTTTGGATATAATGGCAATAGCATGATCCTTGCATGTGATTGGCCGCATCATCCACGTGGTGTCAAAATAAAGTCCCATTAGTTGGGCGAAAGTGCCAGGTGATTAAAACCAAAGACCTCCTAATGAGTAAAATCTATCAATTTTCTGCATCTCTGACATTGCTGATAAAATATAATTAAATTCGACTCAATGTATCACAGCTAATTTTATTCAACAAAAATTGTGTAAAATGCAATTCATAAATTGTTCAGATTCGTTGAATTCAGCCCAATTTTATTGCATACGGCACATAGTCTTTTTTATTATGTATAAATTACTAATAATTATTTAATAAATATTAATGAACCCCAATCCCAGTTTTTTGAGTGTATCTCTACTGTAATAGTTAAATGGTAAATGGTAAAAACAGAACTTATAAGTCGCTTTGACAAAATTACTATGTATGTATTAATATGTACTATGATGTAAATGTTGAACCTCTATAATTGTTTTATTTGAATCCAGTGTACAATGTGATTTGATCTCATTCAATACAATATGTAAAATGCGTGTGTGTGTGTGTGTGTGTGCGTGTGCGCGCGCGCGCGCGTGTGCGTGTGTGTGTGTGTGTGTTTGAGAGAGAGAGATTAAACGTGATGTCATCACACATGTAGGCTACACTGCTAGTTAGCTACTTACTAGTTGTGTATTCTTCCTCTCCACGCCCTTCACACTGACCTGAGGAGGGAAGCACAAGTAAAACCTTACAGTTTACAGGTGAGGTTAAGGCGTTAAGCAATGGCAGTTTATCATAATTATCATTAAAGTGATTTTATGACATTTGAATACCGTTTCCTCATTTGTTTGCACATGAATCAATCTTTTAAGTACTTTCCAGTTTCCGCCACTTTGCCAGTGGCTTGGAAAATCTGCACGGGAACGAACAAGTCTCTCTCACTCTCTCTCTCTCTCTCTTCTCTCTTTCTCTTTCTCTTCTCTCTCTCTCTCTCTCTCTCTCTCTCTCTCTCTCTCTCTCTCTCTCTCTCTCTCTCTCTCTCTCTCTCTCTCTCCTCTCCCTCCCTCCCTCTCTCTCCTCTCTGTCCTGCGTGTCATGTCAGAGGCAGTCAGGTGTACCGTAGCACCATGTTCAGGCCCTACTGTCCCTCCAGAGAGTCTGTCTGACACACAAAACAAACCACTTCACATACTGGAAACACACAGGAGGAAATGGCTCCAGTACATCAGAGGATAGAATGTCATTTATACTGCTGCTAAGTAAGAAGCAGGCAATACACTCTACACCAGGTTCTTAACCCTTTCCGCAGAGTACACACGAGACTGCTGCACATTTGGCCCTGGTCTCAGGTACATGTGGACTCATCAATTATATCGTAGATGGATCAAAATAGTAAATAGTAAAAACAATTAGTACAAAGTCCATGTAGGTTAACCTCTATAAGCCCTAGCCATATTTTCAGAAAATTTGCCTTAATGTACATACCCAAGTAAATAGAAAATTGATCCACTTCTACAAGGTCCATTTGCATGATCTTGGTATCTAGGGACATCTATGGACCCCAGGGAATGTATTCACACTGTCAGAAATATTGTGTCTGTTACTATGCTTGAGTAAGTTGTAATGAACCAAAGGAGAATATAAATTATTATTATAATAATTTTTTCCATCTTTGACGGTGAATAACACCATGCTAACATTGACCAGACGTGAGATGGCAGAGTTCAATCTGGATTTAGTACCACCAGGCGTAGAGAAACTCTTACACAATATACTCTCAATATATAGTGAAGAAAATAGTGAAATTAAACTGTTTCCCGTTTTACCGGGAACTACCCTGAAGCCCTACCCTCAGGGTCCCCCGGAGCATCCCCCCTAGTCCCCACGCTGAGAAGCTCTACACCCTATGAGGCTAGTGGACCAGTCTGTTTTCCTATATAACCTGCCCCAGATGTTTGTCTTGGCACACAGGGACACGTACAATGCCTCTATAGTCTTGTGGGTCTTCCCACCACTCGTCTCGATGGGTGTGAGGAGCGATGGCCTTGTCACCTGGTGCTAGGCGGGGGTCACGCGGCGATGTGCTGACTCCTCTCTCTCCGATACTGATTCCTATCCGTCTGTTTTTCATAGCCACAGTTTCGGTGGAAATGTTTCCTTCATACTGAGAAACCTCGGCGAGAGGGAGCGGGGCGGGGCCCCAGATGGAACTCTAGAGCCTCACCCTGTGACTGGATAGGGGCCATCTCACCTCCAGGGATCCATATCTCCCTGTGGTCTCACACCCATCCTAACAGCATGGCTGGATCTAATCCACTGGGGTAAACAAAGCCATATCTTCTGCTACGGTCACTTAGGGCAAATCGAGCATCATGC